>NC_068295.1:2787527-2942527 GCF_025860055.1 Xyrauchen texanus
TAATAAAAATGGTCAATCCCTGACCAACCGTCTGTTGATTTTAATTGTGCTTTATAAAGAAATTGACAACTTGAAAAAATTTTGCATATAGAAAAAGTCTATTTTCATGATTTTGTGCAATGTGACAATATTTTCATGACAATAAAGCAGATTTTCCCCAGAAATATTCCTATAAACATAATACATTAAAACATTTTATTTATTTAATCTAATTTAAATTAATTTATTGTAATAAAGGAGTTTTTTTTAGATTCTCATTACGATAAGTCATTTTTTAATGCATAATTTAAAATAACTAATACAAATCAATGTACTTAATTCGATTTTTTTTGTGTAATTCCAATGATACTGTAATAAAAAATGTTTTTAATGCAAACCAGCAAATATTTGTATTTTTTTGGGTATTTCTCATTATTCTCAAAAGTGTTTGTCATATTCTCATTACTATAATACAGTCGTTTTATTCAACACTTAATAGTTAAAATCACAAATACAATAATTTTCTAATGTAAATCATCATCATAAATTACAGGTAGCGCAACAAATAATATATGGTATAAAATTACTTTTATATATATTTTTTCATTAGTAATAACAATAACATTTGTTTGCATTACGTTAATGATATTTTGTGATGGACAATGTACTTGAAATGAAAATAATGTCACAGTGGGGGAAGAAATCATAACGGTCCTAAAATACGCAAAATATAAGTTATTAATTATTTTGATTTTGGGGTGAAATATGAGCCCCCCAATTTCTATATATTTATTTATTTAATTTATTTATTTATGTAACACGAATTACTACAGTTGAAAAAATATACTATTATGCAATATTTATATTGGGTTTCTAAATACAATTATTATTGAATTACTTATTTTTATACTCTTCATAAACGTATTTAATCAAACTGCACAATGATGACTAAGACTTTATAGATAATAGTTTCATTTTCTGTTAATGCTGCTTTGAAATGATGCATGTTGTGAAAAGCGTTATACAAATAACAACAACTTGACGATGATTTAAAAAACATTATATCAGCATTTACTTTCAAATTCTCATTCTCAAAGGTGTTCACGAATACAAGAATTTTCCATTGTAAATCATCATTAATTACAGGTAGCACAACAATTAATATATGGTATAAAATTACTTTTAATAACTTTTTGTTGCCCTAATACCACAGTTGGAAATATTCTGTAAATCATTAATACAAACGTCTCTTTTATGTGCCGATCACTGACGCTGCCAGTTCCAAATAGCTACACATTTTATACTGTTTTCCAAAAAACAAGCCCTTGTTTACTTGTCTGTAAACGTACGTTTGTGAATCCGTTGCATGATCAATAAAGCATTGTGATTAATCAGGATTAGTTGTGAAGTGTCATGTTATTTTTTGCCATCAACACAAAACAGCACAAGGAAATTGCTAATCACAACAAGCGATCTCCCTGCTATTTAGCAGGTGTGTATATCCACACCCCACTGAAATATATGCGGTACAAGGTAGATCTAAAAACAGGCCTTAAAATCTTATGACGGTCGGTGAGAAAACACTCCGATCTCTTGAGGATGTTTCGATAGTAAATTCGGTCCATAATAGCATTTGTGGCTTATCCTATTCAGTGCTTTAACGTCCTGAAATGGTTATCCTTGGTCAAGTACTAAACATACTGTGGCTAGAATGCTTCATTTGTTCTGCTGGGGAATAAGCGTGCTCTCTCTTGGGTTTTGGGGCCTGTAATGATTACATTCTGGATGAATCTGACAGACAGTCTCGGTGAGTCTACACTCCCTGAGAGCAGGCAGGCATATATGAATAATTGATGTGTTAAAGTGGAAGACAGAGAGACGTGTGCTGAGAGCAGAGTAGCTGAACATCTATTCAGGGTGAAATTTATGGAACGCTTCAGCTATGACAAATACTGACCATAAGTGTCGTCTATTGGGAAGGGTAACATTGCTTTGCTCAAAAAGTAGCTATTCTATCTTCAGCAGAAACTTGCAACTGAATGTTTTCACCCATGCAAACCACTCATACTGATAGACTTTATTTATAGTTGGGTGCAAATTGTCAAAGATTACACCTAGAGTTTTTAACTTTCTGAAGAAAATTTTAATTGTGCTTGCATGTCTGTGCAAAACTCACTGCCTGGGCATTGCTATGTGGTTGCCAAGGTGGTCTGAGTGGTACTTAATGCATTGCTATGTGGTTGCTAGGGTATTCTGGTGGGTTGCTAGGTGGTTGCTTACTGGCCAAAGTAAAAAATGAATCCACCTTGAAGTCTCAATGATATTCTGGTCTCTAGGCAGTGCTAATCTCATCTAATAATAGACCGATATATCGGCCGATATTTGGCCATTTTGTTTTTCAACTTTATGAAAATTTGAGTAGATATTGCATAAAATAAGTGTTTGTTTCACTTTAGAAATGTTGTGTACATCTGATTTGCTGTTGTTAAATTTTATGATGTTTAGAGTTATTTATATCGGCCATCCTGGTCTCTAGATATCGGTATCGGTATCAGCCATTGGGGAAAACCCATGTCGGTCGACCACTAATCTCATCAAATCTCTCTTGTTTGCGAAGATGAAAGGTATACAGGAAAAACTAAGAATTCCCTAGACCTTCAGACATGTCTGAGTTTAATACGGAGACTAGATAGCACCAGATATCAAATGTTGCTTATATTACAGTCAAGCATTTATGTAATCACTTCTACCTTTAATTGAATTAGTGCCATATATTAATACTTTTGTTTAGGATGTTAAATGATATTTGCTTGAAGCAATCTTGTGCTCATGTGCCAGTGCTAGAGCTCAACAATGTAACTGGTACAAAGACACATTCCCAGCAGCGTTCCATGGTTGTGAATTCTGTCGTCATGACAACCGGACTAAATGCAGCAACTGGTACTATGTTGCCAAGTAACAGCTGAGTTATGAGCTTGGGTGAAGGAGGATGTATGTGAAGGGTTTTCTACAAAGATTGAGCATCTATTACGTTGTTAAGAGGGAGAGACAGTTTAAAAAAAACGTTCCTAAGGGTGAGAACACATCCAAGACGTGGGATTGGCAGCAAGAATGCCTTTCGTCTTTGCGTTGTCACGTCTGTGAATGTTTGTAATGTTAGAGTGAAACAATTCTCAGTTTTAAATTAAGACACTATCTCTTATAGTAATGTAAAGATGGTGGATAATAATATACCAAAACTCCTTTGCCTGTCTAGAGGAATCAAATCATAATGTATAGTGGAAAAATGGACAATTGTTAAAAATACTTTTGAAACCGATGGAGTGTGTACTCCAGGTAGGGAATGAGGTTTTGCCCCAAGTGAAGGAGTTCAAGTACCTCGGGGTCTTGTTCACGAGTGAGGGGACAATGGAGCGGGAGGTTGGCCGGAGAATCGGGGCAGCGGGGGCGGTATTGCATTCGCTTGCATGAGCCGAAAGGTAAAGCTCTCGATCTACCGGTCAATTTTTGTTCCTACCCTCACCTATGGTCATGAAGGCTGGGTCATGACCGAAAGAACTAGGTCGCGAGTACAAGCGGTCGAAATGGGCTTCCTCAGAAGGGTGGCGGGCTTCTCCCTTAGAGATAGGGTGAGGAGCTCAGTCATCCGTGAGGAGCTTGGAGTTGAGCCGCTGCTTCTTTGCGTCGAAAGGAGTCAGTTGAGGTGGTTTGGGCATCTGGTAAGGACGCCCCCTGGCCGCCTCCCTAGGGAGGTGTTTCAGGCACGTCCAGCTGGGAGGAGGCCTCGGGGAAGACCCAGGACTAGGTGGAGACATTACATCTCCACACTGGCCTGGGAACACCTCGGGGTCCCCCAGTCAGAGCTGGTTAATGTGGCTCGGTATAGGGAAGTTTGGGGCCCCCTGCTGGAGCAGCTGCCCCCGCGACCCGACTTCGGATAAGCGGTTGAAGATGGATGGATGGATGGACTTTTGTAACCTTAGAAAAGTGTATCGGAAACAATTAGCCCCTCATGTTCCACACAACAACCGCAAACAATTGTGTGAGGGATTCACATCGATCTCAATCCCTCACCCCTCAAGAACAACCATAACAACAACAAAAAACAATAACGGTAATTCATGGCATCCGCTCATGTTATTGCTTCCTTCATTGCATGCCACGTGTTTACTATAGCTTCTTCCATCAGCAGTGAGGGGATTACATGTGATAAATGTAAGGAATTAGTCAGGCTGACGGAGGTTAACGAGTTAGAGACACGCATCTGAACGCTAGTGAAGGTTAGTGAGAAAGAGAAGCTGGTAGAGACTGTTTCGGATGCGGGTAGTATAGTGAGCAACAAACACACTTTGGTTCCGGCTGTAGAGCCCCTGCAGCAGGGCGTTTGAGTGACGTCTCGGCGGCATACGCTTTCAGCAATCGACACCACTCTCCCGTTCATGTTCACAAAATGAACACAACACAAGGGTAAATAAAATATTTCTATAAAAGGGTATAGCAGATATGCTCTGGTCAAGCTCAGACAAAAGATTTATTAATTATAACTGAAATATTTACAGGTTGGAAATAAAGCGTTTAATTTAGCCATTGCCCAGTGAGGGATTGACAGATGGTTTACATGGGAGTGCCAACTTGAAGCTAATTTTAACCATCTTTTTAATATTACAAGTTTTGTAACATCCATTTAAAGTGGTATTTGTTAAGATTAGTTAAACTATATTTACAGCATTTAATCTTTCTCAGTGTAAATTTCAACATATACTGAAATATACATTTCCCGATGCATCGCGATCTTCGTTTGAACGATCTTGATATAAATTCTTAAATCCTAAAATCGATCTTTTACTCCATGCGCACACAACCTTCCACTACAATGAGAGGAAATCACTCACATTTGAACCAAATTTTGTGCTAAGCAATAAAAAAAATATATATATTCGACACCAGTAATTGTGTAGTTTTGTCGTGAACAGTTCAGCAGCGAGATGCTTTCACTGTGTGTTGATCCGTGTAATGTGTGTCCAACAACGAGATCAATGCGACCAATTTGTCAAAAAAAAATAAACATTTAATTCTAATCATGCACAAATGAGATGAAGCCAATCGGAGTATCTCTCGTTAACATGCGCTCCTTTACTGACGCTAATAATTACGGTTTTCTTAAAGAGACAGTACTGTTTTTTTATAGCACATGTTCAACAAATCAATGGAAATGCCTGTAAATGGTACAAATGATGCATTTAAACAATAAACATGTAACAGAATATAATATATGCAATATATTAACATATTTATTGATTAAATGCATTAATTTGTTCATTTGAAAAAGCTAAAATGTAACCAAAATGATGAAAAACTCATAAAAAACATAATAAAATTTTTTATTTTCATAATGTACCGAGTTTGAAGGTCTCTTGTATCATTCACATAATTATCTGGGAGAGAATTTATTTCATATGTAAGCAACAGGGACATTATAACATTAATATATAAACATATGAATCAGTATCTTATTGAATTGGAATCGAATCCAGAGCTTGAGAATTTGACATTTTTCATTGTTAGTTCATTATACCAAATGCATTTACTAATGTTAATAAATCGAACATTGTCATTCAAACAATTGTGCCGCCCACCCGCAAGATGCCCAAGATGCCCATGTCTAAATCCGTCACTGATCATAAAACTACAATTAAGAACATAGAGCAGATTTAGCCATTTTTACCAAGTTCCCAAGTGCTTGGCATGAATTTCCAACAATTGAAAAACTTTATTTAAAACATTTATTTAAAAAATATTCTACTAACAAAAGCACAACAATATAAAACGTATGTTATCCAATATATTTAGACACGTATGATGGTACATGAAATGTACAGCACGGATTAGGAATGACCCGATGTAAAAGTGAAAAGCAGATATCATCTCTGCTAGCAAACGTAGGTTAACCAACAAACGGGTGGTTAAAAATGACTGCATATTTTCCAAAGCAATCATGATTTATTGCTTGTTTTGTTTCTCTTTCACAGGGTTATTTCCGTTTGGTTCGAGAGTGAAAGCTCTGTAGATCTGTTGATACGGAATGACCTGTTTGGTTCGAGGGGGATTTCAAACAACCGTTGCATTGTATTATCACAAAAATAGTCTCTGCTTGGGAAAACACCAGCAAGTCAGATGATGAAATGCACATGGGACACCACATGGTTTCATAATCCCTTTTTCACTGTGTGTGTGTGTGTATTCATGTGTGTGTGTGTGTATTTGTGTGTGTGTGTGTCTGAGTTTGTGTATGTAAGTGTGTGTTGTTTGTAGTGTGTGTGTGTTGTTTGTAGTGTGTGTGTTTTTGTGTGTTGTTTGTGGTGTGTGTTTGTTTGGTGTGTGTTGTTTGTGGTGTGTGTTTTGTGTGTGTGTGCGTGGTGTTTGTGGTGCGTGTGTGTGTGTGCGTGTTGGTTGTGGTGCGTGTGTTTGTGCGTGCGTGTTGTTTGTGCGTGTTGTTTGTGGTGTGTGTGTGTGGTGTTTGTGGTGTGTGTGTGTGTGTGTGTGTGTTGTTTGTGGTGTGTGTGTGGTGTTTGTGGTGTGTGTGTGTGTGTGTTGTTTGTGCGTGTTGTTTGTGTGTGTGTGGTGTTTGTGTGTGTGTGTGTGTGTGTGTGTTGTTTGTGGTGTGTGTGCGGTGTTTGTGGTGTGTGTGTGTGTGTAAGTATGTAAACTTTATTTATATAGCACCTTTCACAGATAAAAATCACAAAGTGCTTTACATGTAGCAAAATAACAATTTGAACAGTTAAGAAACATTATACAAAGCATACAACATAATAGCTAAGTCAACTGTAAGCTTGTCTGAATAGAAGTGTCTTCAGCTGTTTTTTAAAAGAATCAACACAATCAGCCACATGCAACGACAAGGGCAGGGCATTCCACAGTTTGGGAGCAACTGTCTGAAAAGAGCGGTCTCCCCATGTTTTAAGGCGGGTTTTGGGGACCATCAGGTCGTGCGTGTTGTTTGTGCGTGTTGTTTGTGCGTGTTGTTTGTGGTATGTGTGTGTGTTGTTTGTAGTGTGTGTGTGTGTGTGTGTGTGTGTGTGTGTTGTTTGTGGTGTGTGTGTGTGTGTGTGTGTGTTGTTTGTGCGTGCTGTTTGTGGTGTGTGTGTGTGTGTTGATTGTGGTGTGTGTGTGCGTGTTGTTTGTGGTGTGCGTGTTGTTTGTAGTGTGTGTGTGTGTGTGTGTGTTGTTTGTGCGTGTTGTTTGTAGTGTGTGCGTTTGTGTGTGTGTGTGTTGTATGTGCGTGTTGTTTGTTGTGTGTGTGTGTTGTTTGTAGTGTGTTGTTTTTAGAGTGTGTGTGTGTGTGTGTGTGTGTTGTTTGTAGTGTGTGTGTGTGTGTGTGTGTGTGTGTGTGTGTTGTAGTGTGTGTGTGTGTGTTGTTTGTGCGTGTTGTTTTTGGTATGTGTGTTGTTTGTTGTGTTTGTGTTTGTGTGTGTGTGTGTGTGTGTGTGTGTGTGTGTGTGTGTGTGTGTGTGTGTGTGTGTGTGTGTGAGAGAGACCTCATAAGAGGCAAGAAGCCCAGAAATTCTTAGCTGACTCATTTCACTGTGACAATCTCCTTTTAAGAGTTTTAGAGAAATTCACTTCATCGCTCGCCAGTGTACGGGGGAATGTCCACATTTCTAAAGTCTACATTTGTGATTATAGAAAAACTATGAGCTGGGGTCTGGGTATCTCAGCGAGTATTGACGCTGACTATCACCCCTGGAGTCATGAGTTTCAATCCAGGGTGTGCTGAGTGACTCCAGCCAGGTCTCCTAAGCAACCAAATTGGCCCGGTTGCTAGGGAGGGTAGAGTCGCATGGGGTAACCTCCTCGTGGTGGTGATTAGTGGTTCTCTCAATGGGGTGTGTGGTGAGTTGTGTGTGGATCGTGGAGAGTAGCATGAGCCTCCACATGCTGTGAGTCTCCGCGGTGTCATGCACAACGAGTCACGTGATGAGAATAAAATATACAGTTCATGGCAAACAAGCCGCAAACTACCCACAACTTGCCACATATTGGTTTCATGTAACCTTCGAGTGAATTCGAGTGAGTAATTTGCGCATAAAATGGACCTTCCTGAAAACTTTTAAGAAATATATGACTAATGTTAAATAAAATGTCATTTATTATTATTATTATTATATTTATTGAACCTATAATTTAACAAGCAAGAGTGCTGTTGAACTGAATATAAGTTTTCATGCCCAAAAGTTGTTGAGGGGGTTGTTTTAGTTTTCAGTTGATGGGTTTTCGAGCGGGGGGGATCGCCAAACTAGACTGCGCAACCTAAAAGCCCAGAACCCCCCCCCGGGTTGTCAAGGGCCCCTGGGCACTGGCCCCATTGGCCCAGTCGGTAATCTATCCTTTGTGAACACTTAGCTTTATGCTAAGCTAAAATGCTATTTCTATTTACTTGCACCCGTTACCACGGACGATTTTTGTTTTTTCTATTTTTCTCAAATCTATATTAGGTCGTATTTTTTATATATTTGGGCAATGATGTACTGAAAAAAATTAGAATATTGTACTGTGTTTCAGTAATAATATCTGAAACTCCTTAAATGATGATACTTCATCAGAAATTTTGGGTTTTTCCAGATCATGTATTTTTACTACTGAAAGATTTTTTTACATGTTATTTACTTATTTATAGTCAAAACAAGTACATTTGAAACTTTATCAGGCATCTTAAAGGTTGTTGGGTTTGCTTTGAAAGTGCTTCTGAATGTGGTAGGAAATTCAGCTCATAAACGAAACAGAACAACAACAACAACAACAACAGAAACAAACCACACTTATATAACCACACTTGCTACTGGCGATTGTGCAGTGCGGTGCTGCGGTCTGCTCCGTACTGATGTAAACAGAGCAAGTTCACGGTTCCAGGAGACTCCAGCCATTCGCTTTGATGCAGATGGCCTAGTTTCATTAATCAGCGGGTTAGAGGAGGGGGGAGCAGAACAAGGCTCAAATTGATGTTCCCAGTACAGCTGCAGGCATCAGCTGACTTCACTGGCCTGGAAGCGGCGCCCCCGTATTTATCTGCTTAAACTGTGACCTTTCTGTTCCTGTTAGTGCACAGAACCCGAGCCTCCCCCCGCACACCACTAACAGTGGCCTCACTTTAACTCAACAAGCCCCTCCCCTCCCTGTCATGCCATCCAGACCGCCGTGTGTGTGCCAAACTCCGCCTCATGCCAACTCCATATTGAATTCTGCTGATCCGTTGGCTGTTATTTACTTTCACTTCCTTTTTCCTTCTTTATCGCCACATTGTGTAAAACAACTGATGCAAATGTTGCGTATGGCACACTCTGCAATTTATATGAGCAATACAGTCCAGTTTCCCTTTCGAATGAAGGCAGATTGAACTCATTCTGCTTCAAAACAAATCTGAATTTAACCCCTTCCTCTCCTGTCAGGTCTAACCTGGTCTCATAGAATCACGTTATTGTTAAGGCTGTCGATTTAACGAGTTAATTCAGTGCGATTAACTGTATACAAAATTAACACATTAATCATGACCGTAATAAGGAAGATTCCTGAGCAATTCAAGCGTGAAGTACCACCTGTTTACTCCAGGGGGCAGTAAGTGAAACTGCTGTATAGACAACGAGCAGCTCATACAGAGAGCAAACCACACTTACCGACATCAGACAACACAATATTAATAATATTTTGTATTTTATATACATACATACATATATATACACACACACACACACACACACACACATATATATGTATATATACATATATATATATATATATATATATATATATATATATATTACGCAATATCACACGAGCAAGAGTGCTATATGGCTCTACATCAGCACTTCTGTGATTCGTAGGTAATCACATCAGTGCTGATTTAGGGCCATATAGCACGATCGCGAGTGTGATATTGCTTATATACAACAGTTAAATGAACAAGTCAATTATTTCAAATGTAAAAACTAGGAAACACCGAGTGCATTCATAAAAAAACGCATTTGTGCATGGAACTACTTTCTTACGCGACGGATCAGAATCTGCCGTTGCTGGTTCAAAACAAATGACGCGTCCCAAACCTCCGTTAGTAATTCAAAAAGTTCACTTCAGAAATAGTATCATGGCTTGTGCTGTTTCTAACAATTTATTGGAGAGAGAGAGAGAGAATGTGCGATGGACTGTTGCCACTCCCAAGCAGAGATGCTGTCAGCTTTCTGAAGATCAGCATTCTCAGTGGAACAATAACATCCAAGCGGGGGTATTTCTCCCTATTTCATTTTAGCTGGTGCGCAAGAGTCGATCACTATAGAAACCACAATGTCCTCCGCCATTATAAACAGCACCTATTGTGTCTCTCGGCTGTGATGAGCCGTAGTGCTGAAGTTGTTCGTTTAAAGCCGTTTAAAGCTATTTACTAGCTTTAGTAGTGTAGTAGTTATAAAAGCGTTCACAAAGAGCAGTTTCAAGTAAATGGCTGACGCGGATTCACGTCACCTAACTGGCTCATTTTACACATAAGAATGAACTTCTGCCACCACCTGCTGGCTAACATATGTAATGAAAAAAAAACAAGACAAACAGTAGCTCTTAACACATCTGCACTGCTCTTACACTTTAGTTTATGACAGCAGGAACACAAGCGGAGTGATACACACGCAGTGAAGCATCCGAGTGATGATGGAGACCATCAGTACTCATGGAACGTCTCTCGTCCAATCAGATTTGAGGATTGGAACTAACTGTTTTGTGTGTGTATGTATGTGTATATATATATATATATATATATATATATATATATATATTTTAACATGGCTCATTGTTCGTATCGTGGCAGTTTCCTGGTGAAATGAACACTAGAGGCTCTACAACAACAATGACTTTTATTTACTTTGACACAAATCACGAGTAAAACGGCAGATTATCAGTTCACAAACACTTTTCGCTTTGTTCGTCACACAATGCTGTCTTATGACATCTAAACACTTCTATTATAGCGCATTACTTATTTTAACGTTTGCATTACATAACCAACTACATTTAAAAGCTTGTTTGAGCGCGATCAACTTGTGTGGTAGCTCAAAGGACTGGGGTATGAAGAGTCCTGAAGAGCTCACGAGTCGACACGTGAGTAAAGAAAGATGCATACGTGGCAATATTTATAAGTAAGATTTAATTTGACTAATCTCAATCCATGCTATGACATATTACACGTAACGATAACAAGAATTCATGTATTGCAACATCCTGTGGATCCAATAGCATCAGCCTTTTTTCTTAATCCGAATAGCATGCATTGCCACAAAACACTTCCTTGGTACCATGTTGTTAATTCAAGGGGGATATGTGTTACAATAAAGGAAATAAAAGGTAATTTACTAAACATTTACTGTCAAGTTATGTTGCTATAGATAGATAGATAGATAGTACTTTAATGATGCTCCTCAAGGGGAAATTCATATAGTCTCTAGACTGTTTATAGGTTTGGTGGTTTCTACTATGGAGGAGGGGAGAGAGTGCAGCAGGTCATGGTCTTAATGTCAACCTCATGACTAACACAAACCCATATTCTCTTTCCATTGGTTTGGACCCAGAATGGAAAAAGATGCTTCCCCTTTAATGAGACAGCAGCAGGGTTATGAGGTCACGAGAGAAGGTGTTCACACTGAGTCATCAGTCATCCTGTGTGTGACTCATATGTGTGTGTGTGTGAATAAAGTAAACAAGTGCATGCTTGGAGAATGTGTGCTTGCTTTGGCCTGTTTGCATATGAAGTGTGTATGCAAATACCAGCTAATCCATTCTGAGCTTTACTAACAACACTGTATGTCTGCATGTGTGTGCACAGGAAGGTGCGGTCGCTGTGCATGCTGGATGACACAAATGGACTTTACTGCCAAGTATTAATGTTATTCACATTATTCATAACTGCCATTTTTTAATTTTCGAAAGAAAATGCGAGTGGCACTCGCCACCATGATCCTTGAGTATTTTGAATGTTTTTTAATGTGATGCTATGTGGTTGCCGGGGGGGGTTGTTAGGGTATAGTATGTGAACCCTTTGGAATTACCTGCATTTATGTATAAATGATGTATTTTTCTTAATATCTGGTTTGATCTTCATCAAAGTTACAATAATGAACAAACTATTTTAATGCACAATTTTACTAATAACACACAAAGTATTGTATTGTTCTTGTACATATTGAATACACCATTCAAACATTCACAGTGTAGATTGGAAAAAGTATGTGAACCCCTAGGCTAATGCGGCAACAAAAACTAAACCAGTTAGGAGTTGGCAAACCTGGCATCCGATTAATGAAAACGAGATTGGAGGTGTGGGTTAAAGCTTCCTGTGGCTTAATACTCAAGCATTGTTGCTTTGCGTGAAGCTGGAAAGTTATCTGGAAGTGCTTTGATATTCATCTGTCCACAGTTAAACACACTGTCTATAAATGGAGATGATGTAGTACTATAGCTACTCTCACTAGAAGTGGCCGTCCAGCCAAGATGACTCAAAAGGCACCGTAGAATGCTCAATCGGGTCAAAAATAACCCTAGAGTGACAGATAAAGACTCGAAGGGATCATTGGAACTGGTTATCATCTCTGTTCATGAGTCTGTTATACTGAAAACATTAAACCGACATGTATCCATGGCAGGACACCACGAAGGAAGCCGCTGGAAACACTTGGTTGAGGATGTTATCGCTGCCAAAGGATGATCGACCAGTTATTAAATCCAAGGGTGCACTTACTTTTTCCACAGCACTGTGAATGTTTAATGTGATGTGTTCAATAAAGACATGAAAGATTATAAATGTGTGTGTGTTGTTAGCTTAAGCACACTGTGTTTGTCTATACTTGTGATTTTGATCACATTTTATGACCAATTAATACAGCAATTAAACCAGCTAATTCCAAAGGGTTCACATACTTTAAGTTGCATGTGTGTCCAGGGTTGATTGTAAGAACGTTGCTGTGCGGTTGCAAGTGTGTTGTGGGTGTTTTGTTTTTATATTGCTATGCATTATCTAGGTTGTCCTGGATAATGCTAGGTAGTTGCTAGGATGTTTGTTTGTCACACAGTGAATCGATTGGGCTGCTCACTAGACTGAATGAAAATGCACCGAAAGGGGTGTGTGTGTGTGTGTGTGTGTGTGTGCAGCTCTCTGCATCAGCAGATAGCAGAGTCCTGTCATGTAGCCATCGATAACCCTACTGCAGAACTGAGCATGCTCAGTGTGACCCAGCACAGACTTCTGGTAAACAGAGAGTGGAGACACAGTTACTCCATCTGCCCCCTTAGATACGACTACAGTCAGTGGAAAAACACGTCAGTCCTTCCAGTCTGTGTTTAGAGGAAGCGTGTCTTTTTTTTCTTTCTCAATGTTAAAACAATTGTCTTAATCCGGTTTAATGTGCAAAGTCAACTATGGGCCAACTGACACATCATGTGTCTTAATCGACCAATACCGGGATTACAGGACTTTGTTGCAATGGTAACGAAGTTGTAATATTGGATATAACTTTACAGAGATATGGTTAGTAAGTGATCTCATCACACTAAAATCATGTTAACACATATAATGTTTACGTCTCATGGATACGTCCACTCAACATAAGCCGAGTGGACGTAACAAGTCCAAATGATTTTGGTGGAAATCAACATTATGCCACAAATGCAGTTAATTAAGCTTAACCTTTATTGAACCCGGAAATATTCCTTTTATAATGTCTGAAATCATGTTGAAAAGTGCATTAGTAGTTGCCTGGGTGATGCAGACATGTTGTGCACAAAAAGATTCCGGAGTTTATAGGAATTCTTTGGTTTCCATGACAGTGAATTTCAACTGGCCTGACAAAAGACTTCAATAACACAAGCAAGACTTCATCGTAAAACGCTTTAAACTGAAAAGTTTGGATGAGTGTTTTCTAATTCGAGTATCACTAGGTGCTGATTAAGTAACCAACTAGCAACCACCCAGAACACCCAAGCAACCACGTTATCCAAACCAAATGCTTGAAAATGGATCAAATGATGCCTGATATCATATAACACACTATATGATGTCTCTCCATTAAATGTGATGTCAACGATCAAATCAGTCATTTTAAAGAGGGAGATGTCATGGCCTAACAGGATGAACCGAAAGAAGGACAAAGACACATTCTGCATGTTCTCAGAAAATGCATAAAGCAAACACCAATAATAACGGAGCTTTAGAAATGGTCTGTTGACATGTGACGTGCATATGGAGAAAAAACACACAAAAGTAAAGGAGTGGTGAGTCTAACACTGATTACCAGAGGTTTTCTAGGTCTGTTATTGAGTATCTGAGTGTTGGGTGACTCACCAGAGATTTCTACTTCTGTTTTTATCCGATTCCCTGAATTATTCAATTCCCGCCCTTACAAAAAAACTCAACTAGCCGGAAATTTTCTGCTCGTTGTTTTACATGCCAATGAGCTTGTGATTCACCACAAATGTTTGCCAGAAGTTTGCAGCTCTTCGCCGGTATTGGTGAACCTCCGGTAAACCTTTGGCAACAATGGACAATTTGCCGCAAGTTGGCCGCAGAGCTTATGTGCATGTGAAAATGATCTGTGGCGAATTTGCAGTGAACTCCCAATTTTTGTAATGCCGTTCAGCACCAATCAGGCTGATGGGGAATTTGAATTGGTGATTTGTTAGACCTCCCTGTTTTACAGAGAGAGAACAGGACACAGGAAAGAAAATTTGCAAAGGTGATCTCCTTAACTGTTTCTCCACATCCAAAATGAGATCAATAATTTTAGGAAAGACATCTTAGCAGTGTTGCAGAAGCTACTTTGACTGCTTATAACTTAAAGTAAAGGACAGTCGAGCTCCCTTACAAAAATCAAGAGTTCTGGCACACTGCATTCAAATTCGCCACTCATTAATTCACATGCAAATGAGCTTTGCCGCAAACTCCTCATTGTTGCCAAAGGATTGCTGTAGGTGCACCACTGCCGGTGAAGAACATTTGCAATTAATCGTAAGTTAATTTGCATGTGAAAATAATGAGGGGAACATTTCCAGCAAGTGTCATAACTCTAGATGTGTTTTGTAAGGGAAGCGTTCAGCTACGCTACAAGATAAATAACAAAAAGCAGCGAAGTACATTGAAGCTATTTTACCTCCTGAGCCTCGAGCATGAGTGCTGTGTGCGTTTTCCATTTCCCTTTTTGATTTGTAACAAGTAGCACCTAATAAACATGCCAAAAAAAGTGTTTTTTCTAGAGCAAGTGGTTTTCCTTCAAATGTATGTCCACACATGTGGACAGCGGGACTAATTTTTAAAACCTTAGGCTACGTCTACATTAATCCGGATATATTTGTAAATGGCGTTTTCGTTTCAAAACGTTCTCCGTCCACTCTGACGTTTTCAAGCGTTTTCCAAAAGTTGCTCGTCCACACTGAAATGTATGAAAATGCTTAAATCGCGTCACTGTGCATGCGGAAAATCCCCGCTGCATGTACGGTCTGAAACAGAGAGAAAAAGATGCGTTTTCAAACAAAAACGATGTTGTTGTTTATTTATTTATTCATGTATATACTTTGGCAACAATATCTAAATTTCTTCTTTTAAAAAACAAGTGATATCCAGTGCTGAAGCATTTTCCAGTCAGAAATGATCATAATTAATTCAGATTGAAAGTAATGTCCAGCATCATCCAGTCACTGTCAACCATGTTAGAATAAACTGATCCATTATAAATGTTTAATGTATGTACTGATGATCATCGTCCCATGTGTGTCAAACATGTTGAGTGATCCAAACATCATCTGCAGCCTGAAACTGAACATTTGATCAGATTTTAGGAGTGAACGCACTTAACTGCATAGAGAACTATAGGATGCTCCCTTGCTCCCTATTTAGTGCACGACTTAACCTCCAGTGTGCTGTCTGTCTGCACTGGTCTCAGAACAGTTATAGGAGAGCTATAGGATGCTCCCTTGCTCCCTATTTAGTGCATGACTTAACCTCCAGTGTGCTGTCTGTCTGCACTGGTCTCAGAACAGTTATAGAGAGCTATAGGATGCTCCCTTGCTTCCTATTTAGTGAATGACTTAACCTCCAGTGTGCTGTCTGTCTGCACTGGTCTCAGAACAGTTATAGGAGAGATATAGGATGCTCCATTGCTCCCTATTTAGTGCATGACTTAACCTCCAGTGTGCTGTCTGTCTGCACTGGTCTCAGAACAGTTATAGGAGAGTTATAGGATGCTCCCTTGCTCCCTATTTAGTGCATGACTTAACCTCTAGTGTGCTGTCTGTCTGCACTGGTCTCAGAACAGTTATAGGAGAGCTATAGGATGCTCCATTGCTCCCTATTTAGTGCATGACTTAACCTCCAGTGTGCTGTCTGTCTGCACTGGTCTCAGAACAGTTATAGGAGAGTTATAGGATGCTCCCTTGCTCCCTATTTAGTGCATGACTTAACCTCTAGTGTGCTGTCTGTCTGCACTGGTCTCAGAACAGTTATAGGAGAGCTATAGGATGCTCCCTTGCTCCCTATTTAGTGCATGACTTAACCTCCAGTGTGCTGTCTGTCTGCACTGGTCTCAGAACAGTTATAGAGAGCTATAGGGTGCTCCCTTGCTCCCTATTTAGTGCATGACTTAACCCCCAGTGTGCTGTCTGTCTGCACTGGTCTCAGAACAGTTATAGGAGAGCTATAGGATGCTCCATTGCTCCCTATTTAGTGCATGACTTAACCTCCAGTGTGCTGTCTGTCTGCACTGGTCTCAGAACAGTTATAGGAGAGCTATAGGATGCTCCCTTGCTCCCTATTTAGTGCATGACTTAACCTCCAGTGTGCTGTCTGTCTGCACTGGTCTCAGAACAGTTATAGGAGAGCTATAGGATGCTCCCTTGCTCCCTATTTAGTGCATGACTTAACCTCCAGTGTGCTGTCTGTCTGCACTGGTCTCAGAACAGTTTTAAATGCTCCTTATTTTCATCCTAACTCCATAAAGCATCTGAAAGCAGTTTTTCTCTCTCAATGTGATAATGCACAGTAAATATAGCATTTCTTGTGCTATTGTACACATTAGTGTACATTGTGTTTAGCAGCGTGGCGTTTCGCGATAAATCGCTAAAATTTAAAAAATGACATATCGGATGAAACTAGAGACTCTAATCTTTTGACTGAAACAGGTTTTAATGTAAACACTTAATGAGGTTTCTTTCCAGATGTAGTTTTGTTGGCGTTTCTCCCAAAGACAAACTCCGCTGTGGTCAGCGCCATGTTGTTTTGTCACATGACGCCGTACATTGAAAGTTTAACACTTTACTGACAGCACAGAGTCTCCTGAACTGAGATCAGTCAGTTTAAATAAATTTCTATTATGCGTTGCATATAGCAAAGCCAAAATACAACGTCCACGTAGGTGGACGCTTAGAGGCTATATATATATATATGTGTATATATATATATATATATATATATATATATATATATATATATATTTTTTTAGATGTATAACAAACAGATTACAACTTCTGATTTCTAAGGTGAGAATGAATTGGAGTTCTCAACATTAAATATTAGGGATTAGTTACTTTTAGCTAGTTACTCCCAAACAATGCATCTGAGACTAAGTCTCCAGCGCTATGACAGGGAGACATTTCGTCTGGGCAGTTCAAAATAAGCAACTGAGATAGAAAGTAATGGACAGAAAGTATTTAAAGTATTATAGGCCGCCTGCCATTTAAAGGTTTCTCTATCACATGCATGCAATCCTTTTGTTTATTTAGTGTTTCAACACCCATTGAAACGCTTTGACAGTGCGTGTGTGTTTGTGAGGGGGAGGGGGAATGTGCTGGTTTGGATGTTTGAGCGATAACAAAGCAAAGCTTCCATGTGGTCATTGTTGTTGACATGCTCCGTGGTTTGACTGGGTGGGGATTTTTCTGTCAGACTTCCATTAGTGCGCTCATATATCTGCTGCTGGCCCAGTTTTTCTGGCTCTCACTTTCTCACTTTCACAGCAACGGTAAACCCTACAGTTCAGCTTAAACTGGTAGACTATACTGGCTTTTTGACATTGCATGCTACACTTGTGTAGGAGGGACAAACGGCGTAAACAGTGACTCCAAAAATCACTGAACACCTAAGTGGCTTGTTGTTCATATCGCAGCAGTTTCCTGGTGAAATGAACACTAGAGGCGCTACAACAGCAATAACTTTTATTCACTTTCATACAAATCACGAGTAGAACGGCCGATTATATTACTTACTTTTCACCCTGTTCCTCTCACAATGCTATCTTATGACATCTAAACGCTTTTACTGAAGTGCATGACTCATTTGAATGTTTTCATTGCATAATGAACTACATTTACAAGCTTGATGAAATTGCGCGGTAGCTCGACTGAAGGAGCGTTGCACTTGCGATGCAAAGGACCGGGGTACGAGTCCTGAAGAGCAAGTCGACACGTGAGCTGAAAGTGTCATAAAAGCACCACCAAATGATGTGGTTTCTTCCACAATTGGGTTTTTCATCTTATATTTAGCCTTTTCTGACACTATCAGTAATGTTTAGGTTCATGGTTTAGGGTAGGGAAGTCAGTTTTGTTGATTTAAGACTCAATAAACTGTTTGGAAGAACATTTAACATGCTTTTAGCGACACACGGAGGACATTTCACAACTGAACTGCCGTTTGCATGTATAAGGAAGCATGTTATATCATTTAGCAAAAGTCACGCTGCTGTTTGAGCCATTTTTCAAGTAATTTCCCCGCAAAGTCTCTTTAAAAATCAATCACGCTTGCTTTGATATCTTATGTAATTCTATGACATCCCAACATATTTAATTTGACTTATGTGTCTAATAAATTCGAGTCCTTATTCCGTCACATTTTGCAGCTTAACAACTTCCTTAGGAGGAAAGCTGCGAGGACAAACATGTGTTTGGGACGTTTGACTTGCATTTCAAATACTATTGTTTATGCTTCCTTACACCACACACTCGCAAACAATTCACTAATCATTTCCCACTCCCATAGAGATACAGATTAGCCACGTTCCTACACAAAAGCGCATGTGGGTCACATGAATAACGGATCTGCTTCATGAACTCCCGCTGAACTCCAGCGATGTGGCGATCTACGGCATACCAGCACGCCCAGTACACATACACTACTCTGCTGATGTGGCCGTCCATTCATACTCCTTCTCTGCCTCTGTCATCGCCCTGGGTGTGGCCGATCGGCTGACACACTCAAACAAGGCAGGCTTTGTTCAATCCTGTGGCCTTTGTGTTTGGATGACTTGCATGTAGATCTAATGGGGTTAGATAAACCGTTGTGCTGACCGGAGACCTGGGTGCAAGATGATTGCAGTTAATGTGTAAAGCCTGGTGCATACTTAACATTTCTTTCATTACAATTTTTTCAATTGTACGACAAGATCACATTGAGATCTTGGATAAAAGCCAAGACAGATTGTGCGACATAAACTGTCACTTATGATACAGCCTAGATCTTATCCAAGACTTTAGCCATGATTGATTGCATTGACTGGCCGTTTTTAAGTCACTAGTCCTCATCTGTTCTGACATCGTCATTTACTTCAGAAATGTTAATACAAGCGGGCGTTTGCGCGAGTGTTTTCAATGTTTTACATTGAAATTAAGAAATGGATGTTGCATATCATATAGACTACAGTATAAAGATTATACATTTCTCTCTCTGTCCATGACTAACAGACTCACGCTAAACAGACTTTCACATTTCAAAGAAATGCAAAATTTGTCTCGTGTCCAAAATCATACGGTGTGCTTCAGGAGTAATGCTGGACTTCGACCTGTAAAGTCCAATCCGGTTTTGTTGGAGCCATTCTGTGTATTGGGATGGGGTGGTGCTATGTTCTGCAACGAGCCACTACTTAAGACGGGTTAATTAGTGCAGGTGTGGCGCACAGGGAGGTGCATGGTTTTTGACCGTGAGGCACGGCGTGTAATCATGGAGACTGACTTGAGTTAAGTTTATTATTGAAGAAATTTTTTATTTTTCGTTATGTTAATAAATGGATTGGCATATCCGACTTAAGTTCAGACTTTTGAAAGTTTATTATTTGACCTTATTTTTATTATTTTAAGCCACAAGGAAACAGCATGCCCCCAACACGCGTGCGTGCAAAACAACTTTAACGTGCGCCAACAGGTTTCATTGAAGTTGTTATACTAGTACAAGATGACAACATTGTAAGAAATCATACAAGTTGTCTCGTACAAAAACTTACAACTTTTACTCCCATTTGAGAAAACTAAACAAAACGTATCATACAAAGTTGTAATAGTACGAGATATTGTTTGAGTTAGCTCTTGAAAAAACGTACAACTTTTACTCCTATTAAGAAAAATAAACATACCAACAAACGATCTCATGGGAAGTTGTTATAATAGTACGAGATGGCGAAATCGTAAGAAATCAAATGAGTTGGCTCTTGAAAAAACGTACAACTTTTACTCCTATTAAGAAAAATAAACAAACCAACAAACGATCCCATGGGAAGTTGTTATAATAGTACGAGATGGCGAAATCGTAAGAAATCAAATGAGTTGGCTCTTGAAAAAACGTACAACTTTTACTCCCATTAAGAAAAATAAACGTACCAACAAACGGTCTCATGGGAAGTTGTTATAATAGTACGAGATGGCGAAATCGTAAGAAATCAAATGAGTTGGCTCTTGAAAAAACGTATGTCTTTTACTCCCATGAAGAAAAATAAATGTACCAACAAACGGTCTCATGGGAAGTTGTTATAATAGTACGCGATGGCGAAATCGTAAGAAATCAAATGAGTTAGCTCTTGAAAAACGTATGTCTTTTACTCCCATGAAGAAAAATAAATGTACCAACAAACGGTCTCATGGGAAGTTGTTATAATAGTACGCGATGGCGAAATCGTAAGAAATCAAATGAGTTGGCTCTTGAAAAAACGTACGTCTTTTACTCCTATTAAGAAAAATAAACAAACCAACAAACGATCCCATGGGAAGTTGTTATAATAGTACGAGATGGCGAAATCGTAAGAAATCAAATGAGTTGGCTCTTGAAAAAACGTACAACTTTTACTCCCATTAAGAAAAATAAACGAACCAACAAACGGTCTCATGGGAAGTTGTTATAATAGTACGCGATGGCGAAATCGTAAGAAATCAAATGAGTTGGCTCTTGAAAAAACGTACAACTTTTACTCCCATTAAGAAAATAAATGTACCAACAAACGGTCTCATGGGAAGTTGTTATAATAGTACGCGATGGCGAAATCGTAAGAAAGCAAATGAGTTAGCTCTTGAAAAAACGTATGTCTTTTACTCCTATTAAGAAAAAATAAACGAACCAACAAACGGTCTCATGGGAAGTTGTTATAATAGTACGCGATGGCGAAATCGTAAGAAATCAAATGAGTTGGCTCTTGAAAAAACGTATGTCTTTTACTCCTATTAAGAAAAATAAACAAACCAACAAACGGTCTCATGGGAAGTTGTTATAATAGTACGCGATGGCGAAATCGCAAGAAATCAAATGAGTTGGCTCTTGAAAAAACGTACGTCTTTTACTCCTATTAAGAAAAATAAACAAACCAACAAACGGTCTCATGGGAAGTTGTTATAATAGTACGCGATGGCGAAATCGCAAGAAATCAAATGAGTTGGCTCTTGAAAAAGCGTACGTCTTTTACTCCTATTAAGAAAAATAAACAAACCAACAAACAGTCTCATGGGAAGTTGTTATAATAGTACGCGATGGCGAAATCGCAAGAAATCAAATGAGTTGGCTCTTGAAAAAACGTACGTCTTTTACTCCTATTAAGATAAATAAACAAACCAACAAATGGTCTCATGGGAAGTTGTTATAATAGTACAGGATGGCGAAATCAAAAGGAATCAAATGAGTTGGCTCTTGCAAAAACGTACGACTTTTACTCCCATTAAGAAAAATAAACAAACCAACAAACGGTCTCATGAGAAGTTGTTATAATAGTACGCGATGGCGAAATCATGAGAAGTTTTACGAGATCGCTCAAACAAAAATGGATTAATTTTACACCCATAGAGAAAAATAAACAAACCAACAAACGGTCTCATTCGAATTTGTAAAAATAGTACAAGAGTGAAATCATAAGATAGTTGGCAGCAAATCGCACAGAAAATCAGATGTACAGATGTTTATTTGCACATGTTAACTTGAAGAAACACACCCTTGAAAACAAAGTTTTGACTATCCATTGACAAATCTATCGGTAGGTTTTGAAACTGACACAAAGGGGAAATTAACACTTCTGTTAATCAGCCAAGCGAACACGCAAAATGACTGAATATTAGCCAATATGTCGTTCTATCACTAGTCATGAGACTAGAGATAGTTTTATGGGTTTTTTTTGCACATAATTCAATACTGCTAGTTTCTATGTTTTGTTACTTGATTTGCAATAGCGTAACCTCAGAACAACAACTACTATCTCTTGATTTTTTTCAGCACCTAATATCTCCTCCCAGTAGCTGTTTGCTGAATAAGAGTCATGTGAATCTAGCATTTTAGACTTGCTGTAACTTTGCTTTTCATGTTGTTATCATATAATAGAATTAGCAATCATGTGTGCTACTATGAAGTCACAGAGGAACACTGGCAGTTCATTAAAGGTCAGAGGAAGTTAGTCTGACACTAAATACATTAGGCGTTAAATGGTAGGCCATGCTAAGTGAGGATTAAATTGCCTCTAGTCTGGTTTTATGGGTCCAGACCGGTTAAGAGTCTTTCTCTAGGCGAGGTCAGACTCTTTCAACCTGGCGTCATGGATGATGATGTCTGCTGCCTGAAGATGAGGCACTTTTTCAAAACTGAGATGTGCTGACAACTAGCACTCAGAGTAGATCTAATGAAGATGCGGGTTACATTTATATCAATTGCATTCATCCAAGTATGGGCCTAATTCG
The DNA here is from genome assembly GCF_025860055.1 of Xyrauchen texanus. Classification (NCBI taxonomy): domain Eukaryota; kingdom Metazoa; phylum Chordata; class Actinopteri; order Cypriniformes; family Catostomidae; genus Xyrauchen; species Xyrauchen texanus. The sequence continues at coordinate 2,810,499 of NC_068295.1, forward strand.
ACATGTTCTGAAGCTGTTTGCATGGGTTGCTTATTAAATAGTTCCATTCATATCACTGTTAATATGCTAACCTGGATCTGGGGTTCATAACTAGCTGGTTGAGAACCAAAAATGGGTCACAGATTTGTTCTGATATTCTTATTAATTTTAGATAAATGAAATTTATTGTAACTATGAATTGATTTTAAGATATCTTTAATAACTTTAATAATTTTAGGCATGCCATTGAAGGCTACGACTTTACTTGCATTCATTATGATTCAATGTTTGTTTACAGTTAAATTAACAAACTATTGAGTAATTCGATTATTTGAAAAATGTGACCGCTAATACTTCTATATGTGAAATTAACATTTCCAAAACCAAAGCATTTTACTAGTTTACTTGTAATTCAGTTGTTGATATCAGGAATCGACATTTGCACTAGTAACAATGTATTTAAAAAAAATAAATATATAGTTTTTTCTAAGGCTGTTGATAAATCATATAAAAAATGCATTAAAAAAAAGTTACGCAATTAATCGTGTCCCCGGACTGTAATAAGGAAGATTCCTGATTAACTCAAGCTTGTAGTACCACCTGTTTTCTCCAGGGGGCAGTAAGTGAAACTCCAGCTGTATAGACAACGAGCAGCTCATACAGAGAGCAAACCACACTTACCGACATCAGACAACACAACACGAGGGCACATTGTTTACAAAACAGTTTGATGGAGCGCAAATCCGAACTTGGGGATCTGAAGACATGTTTTTCTACATTTAACTTGACACAACGACCTAAAACTGTATGTTTATGACGCAACGCAACCAAAGTGAGACGCTCCAAAAACATCCGTCTGACTCATGTGTACATTGACGTATCCTTTGAAAAGCCCTTATATAAATCTCGGACTGATTGATGAATTTAATTGCAGAATGTATTGCTGTGAACTCTAGACCAATGAAAAGCTTATGTTCAATAATATGCAAATAAACAATAAATTGGATTCTAAAAACACTTTTTGTATTGATTATCAATGCTTTCAGGCACAATAAGGTAATGCATTTTATTTATCTGAATATTATTATTTTTTAATAATTATATATTATATATATATATTATTTGTAATTATTTAAATGTAACTATTTGTGAGAAATCCCCTCAAATAAAAATAATTCAATATATAATGATGTAATTATTATAAATAGTTACATAAAAAATTATATATATATTATTTATATATATTGTTGTGTTTTCTGATGTCGGTAAGTGTGGTTTGCTCTCTGTATGAGCTGCTCGTTGTCTATACAGCTGGAGTTTCACTTACTGCCCCCTGGAGTAAACAGGTGGTACTACAAGCTTGAGTTGCTCAGGAATCTTCCTTAGTACGGTCCGGGGACATGATTAATTGCGTAACGTTTTTGTAATGCATTTTTTTTTTTATATGATTTATCAACGGCCCTAGAAAAAACTATATCTTTTATTTTTTTTAAATACATTGTTACTAGTGCAAATGTCGATTCCTGATATCAACAACTGAATTACAAGTAAACTAGTAAAATGCTTTGGATTTGGAAATGTTAATTTCACATTTAGAAGTTTTAGCGGTCACGTTTTTCAAATAATCGAATTACTCAATAGTTTGTTCATTTAACTGTAAACAAACATTGAATCATAATGAAGGCAAGTTAAGTCGTAGCCTTCATTGGCATGTCGTGGTGGTGTAGTGATCTAAGCACATAACTGGTAATCTGGTAATCAGAAGGTTGCTGGTTAGAACCACACATCTACCACCATTGTGTCCTTGAGCAAGACACTTAACTCCAGGTTGCTCCGGGGGGATTGTCCCTGTAATAAGTGCTCTGTAAGTCGCTTTGGATAAAAGCGTCTGCCAAATGCATAAATGTAAATAAATGTACATTTTTTAAATGAAACTATTTATAATAATTTCATCATTATAAATTTAATTATTGATATTTGAGAGGCTTTCTCACGATTAATTCGATTAATTAATCTGCGCACCACATTAATTCGATTTAAAAATTGTAATCTATAAATTCAGAGAATAATACTGACACCATATTTTTTTATATATGAACAATTAACGTTTTTACTTGTGCAAATGTAATTACTGATATATAAATGAGCAGTTGCACTAGTCGTTATTCATCAGCTGTAATTCAGTAGCTGATATAAAGAATTAGCAATTTAGTGAGAACTAAATTACAGATAATTAAGTTAATTGGGCTTATGTCATTGAACAGGAATGACAGCAAAATAACTCTATATTTGGACTGTATTTTGGTGCAAATTCTTCTGTCGCTTGGTAGAAGATTGCCAAAATAGACAGATGCTAACGTGGGGAGGTTGTGTGAGATGCGCTCATCCTTGAAAACGGAAAAGGAAAATAAAGGAAAAAGATTATATGACCCAGACTACATTAAAAAGAGTCCACTTGCATATTGTTGGGTCTATGCAGTTTACAGTAATATAAATGCATTTTAATGTTTAATTTTAAGGACATTTTAGTTTACTTTTGTTACAGTTGTGGAAGCTGTGTTGGGTCACCAATCAATGTCAGTTGAGAACCAATAATAGATGTACAAAATGAAACCTCAAACATAATCTGATTTGCTGCATTTGTGTCGCGTCATGCAGTAGTGTGCATTCGGTGAGGAAAGACACATTTATTGTTGTTGGCAACTTGTCGCATTGACGCCTAATATATACATATACACTCACCTAAAGTATTATTAGGAACACATACTAATACTGTGTTTGACCCCCTTTCGCCTTCAGAACTGCCTTAATTCTACGTGGCATTGATTCAACAAGGTGCTGAAAGCATTCTTTAGAAATGTTGGCCCATATTGATAGGATAGCATCTTGCAGTTGATGGAGATTTGAGGGATGCACATCCAGGGCACGAAGCTCCCGTTCCACCACATCCCAAAGATGCTCTATTGGGTTGAGATCTGGTGACTGTGGGGGCCATTTTAGTACAGTGAACTCATTGTCATGTTCAAGAAACCAATTTGAAATGATTCGAGCTTTGTGACATGGTGCATTATCCTGCTGGAAGTAGCCATCAGAGGATGGGTACATGGTGGCCATAAAGGGATGGACATGGTCAGAAACAATGCTCAGGTAGGCCGTGGCATTTAAACGATGCCCAATTGGCACTAAGGGGCCTAAAGTGTGCCAAGAAAACATCCCCACACCATTACACCACCACCACCAGCCTGCACAGTGGTAACAAGGCATGATGGATCCATGTTCTCATTCTGTTTACGCCAAATTCTGACTCTACCATCTGAATGTCTCAACAGAAATCGAGACTCATCAGACCAGGCAACATTTTTCCAATCTTAAACTGTCCAATTTTGGTGAGCTCTTGCAAATTGTAGCCTCTTTTTCCTATTTGTAGTGGAGATGAGTGGTACCCGGTGGGGTCTTCTGCTGTTGTAGCCCATCCGCCTCAAGGTTGTGCGTGTTGTGGCTTCACAAATGCTTTGCTGCATACCTCGGTTGTAACGAGTGGTTATTTCAGGCAAAGTTGCTCTTCTATCAGCTTGAATCAGTCGGCCCATTCTCCTCTGACCTCTAGCATCAACAAGGCATTTTCAGCCCACAGGACTGCCGCGATACTGGATGTTTTTCCCTTTTCACACCATTCTTTGTAAACCCTAGAAATGGTTGTGCGTGAAAATCCCAGTAACTGAGCAGATTGTGAAATACTCAGACCGGCCCGTCTGGCACCAACAACCATGCCACGCTCAAAATGGCTTAAATCAACTTTCTTTCCCATTCTGACATTCAGTTTGGAGTTCAGGAGATTGTCTTGACCAGGACCACACCCCTAAATGCATTGAAGCAACTGCCATGTGATTGGTTGATTAGATAATTACATTAATGAGAAATTGAACAGGTGTTCCTAATAATCCTTTAGGTGAGTGTATATTATATATATATACATGCACAGTGTACGTTATTTGCATGGTGTCTCAATGATTTTAGCGTGAAATGTGTCTCGTGTCATATAATACTGAACATCTTAAGATGTGGTGAGTTAGTCTGAACATGTTGTTTATGTGCAATTTCCTATGCTGATTATTGTTTTATTGGGTGCAATAGTCTTATTACTGCAGTGCATGTAAACGGATATCTATATTGCTAGCGCAGTAACTAGATAAAATGTACCAATGATGCATTATTCAAGATCAACAGGTACAACACTTTTGACAAACAGCACATCAAATATTTAGGCGAACCACCGTACTTGATTTTTTTTATATATGATTAAATATTAAGACATTTATTGTCAGTTTTTAAATCGGTGACTGATGATAACTCTGGGAAATTGGGTTAACGCTAGCTAGAGCCACAGCAGCGTTAGCATGCGTAATGACATGCATGGCAACAGATGAAAGCGCCCTGGAGAGTAATCAAAGAGCCCGAATATGCACACTACACACCATAACATTCCCTTTCAAGTTTCTCTCTCGATTTAATTCTGTCACTCGCTTCTGAGAGAAATCTGTTTGAGGAAAAAAGCCATACTTTGATGTCAATAAGCAACTGGGGCGCAGACGGCCATAGCTAACAGCCATATCCGCTGCTCTGCGGATGTTTCTGACATATCTTCTCTTTCTCGAGCTGTGCTGTTCATATCTGTGACTGGGGGTGGTGGTGAATTCCAGCGGGGTTTGACAGACATTAAAAGTGCTACAACAACGTTTTATTCACTTTTTGACACAAATCAGGGGTACTATGGCTGTTTAGGATTTTATAAACACTTATTTTTCGCTCTATTATTCACACCCTGCTATGTTATGATATCAAAACGCTTTTACTCTAATGCATCACCGTCAACAGTGGTATTACAGACCCACCTTGCTTCACGGATGGAGTTGGGAAGTTCCTTCCACCAATGTGGTATGATGAAACCGAGAGTCCGGGAAAGTGTTTTGGTGCCTCTTTGTGTTGGTACAACAAGGCGATGTTCCTTAGCCGACCGCAGGCTTCTGGTGGGCGTGTTTCTCTGGAGACATTATTTTAGGTATATTGGAGCAGACCCAGTGACTGTTTTGTATGCCAGTGTAACCGGTGCTAATCACCCCGCTACGAACGGGACTCTAACCGACGTCTCCGTCGCTAGTGCACCTCTTGAGGTCAGGAGAGTGAGGTTTACACACTGCACAGCTATCTACCAGCTGGCTCCTGTTACACTCACCCCCCTAAACCTCACTCCCATCCGGGTCACGGCACCATTGTGATGCTCCTGTTCTAACCGCTCCGTACGGGACTCGAACTGACGTCTCCGGCGTGAGAGACGGGTGCTCTAACAAGGAGGCTAAAGCATCAGAGCCTTGAATTTAATATGTGCATCAACCGGTAGCCAGTGGAGAGAGACAAAGAGTGGTGTAACATGCGCTCATTAATGACCAGATGTGCTGCTGCATTCTGGATCATTTGGAGAGGTCTAATAGCACATGCAGGAAGGCCTGCAATGAGAGCGTTACAGTAGTCCAGTCTAGAGATGACAAGTGACTGAACGAGCAGTTGTGTGGCATGTACAGAGAGGAAAGGTCTTATCTTCCTGATATTGTAGAGTGTAAATCTACATGATATTAGAGTCTTTGAGATGTGGGCTGTGAAATTTAGCCCTAGATTTCTGAATGTTTTGGAAGGCAATACTACATGGTGATGATGTGTTCAACAGCAGGGTTGGCTGGAAAGACAAGGAGTTCGGTCTTGGCTGGGTTGAGTTGCAGATGGTGTTCCTTCATCCAGGCAGTGATTCGAACGGTCACTGTGGTGTCGTTGGGCTGGAAAGACAAGTAGAGTTGTGTGTCGTCAGCATAGCAGTGGTAAGAGAAACCACGTGACTGAATGATGGGTCCCAGTGATGTTGTGTATATAGAGAAGAGAAGTGGCCCACGCACTGAGCCCTGCGGTACCCCAGTAAGTAGCTGATGTGGCTTGGACACCCTCTCCAGGCTACCTTGAAGGACCTACCTGAGAGATAAGAGGTCAACCAGTCAAGCACAGTTCCTCTGATGCCCAGAGTAGAGAGGGTAGGGAGTAGGATCTGATAGTTGACTGTGTCAAAGGCTGCAGAAAGGTCCCGCAGAATCAGGACGGATGATCAGGATTCAGCTTTCGCCTGTCTCGGCAATGCAGTGACAGACAGCAAGGCAGTCTCGGTGGAGTGTCCACTTTTGAAGCCTGACTGATTGTCATCCAGCAGCTTGTTCTGTGAGAGATTTGATTGAAAACTGCCCTTTCAAGTGTGTTTGCCATGAATGGGATCAGAGAAACCGGTCTGTAGTGTTCTACTTGTGTGGGGTTAAGTGCAGGTTTAACCTTTCAAAACCTCATCTGATTACAACATCATTTCACTCGCTTTTGGCACCCCCTGCTGGACATTTCACTGGGAAACTGCAGATTAACGTGTAATGAAGCATGTAATTTTGGTTTGCAAAAATGTTGCCATTGTCATGTAAATGTGAGTAAAATGCATTCAAAAAATATTCTTGCATATTTTTTAAAGATTTATCCATCAAATTGAATTGTGTAATTTTTAAATAAATCACATTCAATTACTTAAACAATTTAGGGTTTATGTAGCTTTTTATGTTTCGATATTTAGTTTTTTGTTTTTGATGAATTTAAGTCAATTCAGTTCTGTAATTAAAATGTGTAAATCGTAATAATTTTTTTGAGTTGGCGCATTATTTTTTACCAGTGGTTGTACAGAGAACACTGAAAAAAATTCGCGGAAAATGGGTTTTTAAACTATTTTTTGCAATTAGTTCACAGTATGTGTAAATGGTGAGCTTTTAAATGTGAGTGTAAAAATTGCAGGTGGCAGCCCAAAAATGCACTTGAGTATAAAGGGTTAAATTAATCATTGAGTAAGTAGAATATTTGAAACTTATGATGGCTAAAACGTACAAAACCTTTTTTTTTTAAATGCATGATGGGAATGCACATTACAAAATGTCCCTGCAATTGCACGAGCAGGAATACTTGTGAGCTCGCACTGGTTTCTGGGTGATTCAATCGTTTGTTCCGGATTGTTCCATCAATGTATGTGAAACCGAAAGTGTGAAGAGACGATACCACCCACACTTCATTTACATAGAGTGCTAGATATGTCATCACACACCTGCAAACTCAACCTGAACTAACCGACATCGAAGACAATAACCTTAGGGAAGTTTGGCAGTGATGTTAGACAGAAATAGTTCACCTTTTATAAACAAGTCTCGGCATGCTACATTAGGACTAGACCAGTTCTCAGTTGGTGGGTGGCAACCCAAAAAATGGTTTACTTGTCTGTTCTGATAAGGTCACAGACAGCAGGGACAAAACAATGCTAAATGCCAATAATAAAATGCAACTAACTATATAATCATGCATAGTTAGAATAGCAAAATAAACAGGCTTCTCAACTTCTGAAAGGGAGGAGAAAATGCTTCCACTATCATTATTGTTAAAGTCAAAGGCTGTGCATCCAATCAAACTGTATTTACTCACTTAGGATGGCTAATATACTTCATATTTTGCATTTCTTATGCTGGAAAATGCCACTTCTGCTATTGTTTCCACGTTTACAATACATGCACATAGTGTGGAAACCGAAATGACATTAGAAATTGATTAAATTATTAATCTAAACCATAACTTCCAAGATTAATTATAATGGAATGAAAAAGTCTGATTGTAGCCATCATTAACAATAGCATGACTATTAATGATGTCAAATTACAAATAAATCAGAATGCATTCATTTAATTAAGCAAATAACTTTCCAGTGTCCTGAAAAATGACAATTGGTTTAACAGTTTAACCACTAAACTCTCTATCTCAACTGAGGTGACTGAAACCTTTTTTTTGGCTACACAACCCCCTTTCTGAGTCAGATGTGTAGTTCCTGTATAACTCAATCAACCTCGATTATAATATTTAAATGTGAGCTTTTCAAATGGTATGTCATGCTGTATATGCAAATGACTGGGGATTTTGACAGGAAACCACATCTCTTCTCATCTGTCAATGACAACATGCTTCTATAGCCTATAGCATGAGTGCATTTATCATTGTGCTTACGCTTTTCTCATTTTAAAAAGAGAAGCTTATGTTAAATATTATAGATATCGCTATGGCAAGCATCACTATTACTATTGCTCACACTTGGGGTTAGTGATATGAACAAACTTTTACATTTTAAGTATTAAACGTCTATGTAAACATGGCTATTACTTTAATCAATCAGACTTTTGATTGTTTTCCCCCCTAGTGGGTGCTAAAATGAGCGAAAGAAAAATCCCATAGACTTATATTAGAGGAGGGACCTGAGCCATATATCAGACCCGAATATCTCAATGTAACTGCTTTCAACACCCTAGCAACCAAACGCGATTTCGCGTCTGCTACCCGAAACGAGACCCGACAACCTGCCGAATATCTCAATGTAACTGCTGTGGTGGCGTAGTGGGCTAAAGCACATAACTGGTAATCAGAAGGTCGCTGGTTCGATCCCCACAGCCACCACCAATGTGTCCTTGAGTAAGGCACTTAACTCCAGGTTGGTCCCTGTAATAAGTGCACTGTAAGTCGCTTTGGATAAAAGCGTCTGCCAAATGCATACATGTAAATGTAAATATATATATAAATATATATATTTCAACAGGTGAGGTTTATTGATGAGGAATAAAAAAAATGAGGGAGAAAAAAAAATATCGTCATAGATTTAGCAGATAACCGATAGTTCTAGAAAACAACTATCGGCACAGATTAATCTGTAAACCGATATATACTGGTCTACCTAGCTTTGCTAAGTGATCGGGATAATGGTTTAAGCACAGCGGGTGATCAAACATTTACCTTGTAATTACGAGTTCTAAGACGACGTGAACGCTCTTTACAAGTCAGAAACTCGTATTACGGTAATTCCGTCATGACGTAATGTACCATTACATTAACAGAATGTTCAAACGTTCCAACGGAATGCTCTTTAATTCAAACTCCAACTGGCAAAAAATTCAAATGTAAACAAACCCGCACAAGGCCTGCTTACGATCCATCCATCCATCCATCCATCCATCCATCCATCCATCCATCCATCCATCCATCGATCAAACTTTATCTACTTCCAGATTGTTCTTCACCCATCAACGTTTCATTGCTTGATAATCCATAAACCAGTGTTTTCCCCTTTTGCTCTGGTGTGCTGAGGGTCTGCGTGCCTTGTTAGAACTCTGTTTACTGTTACTAATGTTGCCTACAATTCTTTAAACAAAATACAGCCTAAATGTTCTTGCAGTGCCCCAAGAAGCACTCGGAACACCTTAGCAACCCACTTAGGAACTGCATTGCAATGCCCTTGCGTGTTTTGAAAAGACACCATTAATGTAAAAAAATATTGTTTAAATATTATATTCTGTTTATAACATTGCACGGATTCTGAAGTGAAAATCTTCTTTCCCCCAATTCCTTTAGTGATTTTTCACCTCTCCTTAACAGGCATAATTACCAGACTAGACGGGCCTTTTCTTCATCATCATCATCTGTTTTTATAACTGTTGCACATGAGGCACATCTGGCACGCTGCCTGAATCATTACTTACTTTTTATGTTCCACTCGCTGTCGCCATGGAAACTACTGCATGTTTGGCAGTGAGCCTTTGAAGGTGAGAGCGAGCGCAAGGGAGAGGATTGCGAGCTCTCAGGAGTTGGCCTACATCCAGTGTAATCATGGCGAGGAGCTCAAATGAGGCTGTTGGCAGCACACCAGGTTTCAGAGAACAAAGATGTGAGCCACTAGTGTTGGCTGCAGAGCCGGCCTGGCATCCTTAACCATTTCCCAGCAGCCCCCCCCTTCCTCTTCTCCCCTGCTGGGACTGCAAGAGGATCTGAATAAAGAAAGAGACTTGTTTTTCTCTGAGCTGCCCTGCTCCAATGACATCACCTCTGCAGCCCACAGATTCCAGACGCCGAACTAATTTTTTTTCTGCTCTCCCTCTCTCTCTCCCTCTCCCTCTCTCTCTTTCTCTCTTTCTCAGGCCCTCCATTTTGACTGAATTCCTCCATTTTATAATTGCTCTACCTCCTCGGTGTCACAAAATGTTTGCCGCTGGTGCCCAAAAAAGCGAAACTGATCCTAGAGTTTGAGAGTATAACGTAAATAGATATGTCTGCGTATTTGGCCAACCTGAAGAATTTGTAGATATGTAAACCAAAAATGAATATTTCAATAAGGTTTTTTTTTTGTTTTGTTGCATAGATTAATATTTATATTTTATGAGAGTATATCGTAATTAATTTAGGGATGCACCGGCAAAAAACTATAGACCAATACCAATATTTTACCACTAACTGTATTTGTCATCAGATCACTGTTTTACAAAGAGGTATAAAAAGCTTTTTCACTGTTCTAGCAATACAAAATAAATATTGAACATTGAAAACATGACAAGCCAAAATGCTTGCACACTATGCATATGTTGGGGAATTCCACGGAAATGTCAACCATCAAAAGAACAAAACCCCAATTCTGTATTATAGTGGTATAATGGATAATACCGTTCAGATCGCTAGAGGGCGCCACTTGCTCGCACAGCGCTGACTGAAGTGCTGAATGCAGAAACGCAGCCTTTTAAGGTTTATCAATCGCACAATGCCATATTGTGATTTCAATCTTAATTCAATCAATCATGTAGCATTAATGGCTTTCATACCGATATCTCAAATGTCAAAGTCTGCTAGTTTCAAAGTGTTTTCAATGGTTCCCCTCATCATGTAGCCTATAGTTATGCGCTGCTTTCACAACGGTCACGTCTGTTAATGGTGTTTTTTTGCATTAACGTAAGAATGTGACGGGTCACAAATTAAATATTAATATTAAATAATATGCATGTTCATAGGAGTGCCTACCCTTCTACATATTGTGGTTATTATTATTTCCGAATTGTGCATTTATAAACTCGCAGAGTTTTTGCAAAGTTTGTTGCTAATTAATTATAAACGACTGGTTTTTCATATCAGCTTTTCATGCTTGTAATGATATGCCGGTGGTCAGTAATTGGCTGATACATCAATGCATCCCTAAATTAATTACAGCCAAACAACTATGTATGTCTGGGTGTTTGGCAAATGTGAAGGACATTTAGTATATGAATATTGTGCAAAAACACATGATATATAAACAGTATAAACCATAATACAATGTACAACACACAAGTGGGGTAGTACTGTATAGAGCTAGACTTATATATCGGTTTTACCATTAATCGGTGCCGATGATTGCCGATATTATAATTTTTTATTTCCCTGTGGCTGCCATTTTGATTAGATAATCAAGTAATCTAAATTGAAGCAAGGTCAAGCAAAGAAAATGCTACTTTATGGAAACATCCCCCGTTCGCACATATATGGTGTCTCCAACTTCACTACTACTACTTTTATCCAAAGCGACTTACAGTGCACTTATTACAGGGACAATCCCCCCGGAGCAACCTGGAGTTAAGTGCCTTGCTCAAGGACACAATGGTGGTGGCGATGGGGATCGAACCAGCAACCTTCTGATTACCAGTTCAATGCTTTAGCCCACTACACCACCACCGCTCCATATAATAAATCTTGTTCCTCATCAAACCTCATCTGGTGAATACTGTATATAGGCTATAAAAAGTTTAATGTGGTAAATACTTAAATATAGAGCATTTTAACGGAGCCAAGGCTTTGTCATTTCAAAATAAGAGTCCCTTATGTGTTTTGCGATTGTTTACGGTTAAAAGTCCCCCAATAAGCAACAAATCTTTATTTATTTATATTTTGGTTGAACAATAAACTGAATCTTTTTTATTAATTTTGGACTCTTTAGCCTCTACATCTATGCCCATTTTAGTATAGTAATGTTTCAACACTATTTAAATCAGCTGATTAATCGGTTATTGGCCTTTTCCACCGCCTTAGTTATTGGTAAATTATATTAGTATTGGTAAAATCCACTATATACACATATATATACACTGGTGGCCAGAAGTTTGGAATAATGTACAGATTTTGCTGTTTCGGAAGGAAATTGGTACTTACTAATTCAGCAAAGTGGCATTCAACTGATCACAATGTATAGTCAGGACATTAATAATGTAAAAAAAACAGCACCATCACTATTCAAAAAAGTCATTTTTGATCAAATCTAGACAGCAGCATCACTCCAACACCTTATCCTTGAGGAATCATGCTAAATTGATCATTTGGTACTAAAAAATCACTTGACATTATATCAAACACTTCACTTAAATGAAGCTTAACATTGTCTTTGTGTTTGTTTTTGAGTTGCCACAGTATGCAATAGACTGGCATGTCTTAAGGTCAATATTAGATCAACAATGGCAAAAAAGAAGCTCATCAGTCAGTCATTGTTTTGAGGAATGAAGGCGATACAATGCTTGAAATTGCCAAAAAACTGAAGATTTCATACAAAGGTGTCACTACAGTCTTCAAAGACGAAGCACAACTGTCTCAAACAAGGACAGAAAGAGATGTGGAAGACCAGATGTGCAACTAAACAAGAGGATAAGTACATCAGAGTCACTAGTTTGAGAAATAGACGCCTCACATGTCCTCCGCTGACAGCTTCATTGAATTCTACCTGCTGAACACTAGTTTCATGTACAACAGTAAAGAGAAGACTCAGGAGGACTTATGGGGAGAATTGCAAAGAAAAAGACACTTTTGAAACAGAAAAACAAAAAGAAAAGGTTCGAGTGGGCAAAGAAACACAGACATTGGACAACAGATCATTGGAAAAGAGTGTTACGGATCTTCACCCCATTGAGCTTTTGTGGGATCAGCTAGACTGTAAGATGGGTGTGAAGTGCCCGACAAGACAGTCACATCTATGGCAAGTGCTACAGGAAGTGTGGGGTGAAAGGTCGCCTGAGTATCTGGACAAACTGACCGCTAGAATAACAAGGATCTGCAAAGCTGTCATTGCTGCACGTGGAGGATTTTTTGATGAGAACTCTTTGAAGTAGTTTAAGAAGTTCTGAATATTTTTTATCAAATCGTGATAGTAATTGTTCACGTTATTAATGTCCTGACTGTGACACTTTGAGCAGTTGAATGCCACTTTGCTGAATAAAAGTACCAATTTCTTTCCATAAGAATTAGACAACATATAACGAGGTTTCACAATAGACTCCAACACGCAACAAAAACATTCTCGGTTGAATTCGTGAGCTGGAGAGGAAAAAATAGCAACACAGTAAACAGGATGTTGCTTGTCAGTGGGGCTATCCTGGTGAGCGCAGGGGTTGTCATGGTTACCATTTCCTGAGAAATTCACAGCCAATCAAAAAGAGGAAAGGAGATTTTACAGGCTGTCTGTGCTAGGAATAACAGGGCAGAATGACATTGTGTCAGTGGGTTCAGTCGACACACTTCAGTGAACCGTAAAGGGCCAGTACACATCGTAGCATGCGTCCTTGTTTTGTACCGTCTACACCTCTTGAAGTGTGTCTGGGTGGATTTCCAAGCAGTAGGAGATTTTAATGATGTTTCAAAGCACTAAAGGAGCATTTTATGTAACCAAAGCAAGAACACCGGTGGTGATATTTGCATGTGAAACTTATATAACATTATCAATGTTTCATCTGAGGTGATTTTATGTACAGTACAGCGTCCTTGAACATCTGTAGCAAACTGGTTATATAATGCATACAATGGGCCACCTCATGGGAGGAAGACAAAAACATAAAAGTCTGTGTTGTATACACAGAAGAGGTAATGCATAAATGCACAGCACTAATGAATAAAACATGGACTATCTCAAACCACAGAGGCTTAAAGAAAACAAAACACTGCTCTGCTTTGTTATCAGTATTCCCCTGTTAATTCAAATCTGACTTAAAACAAGCAGTTGCACTTCAGGCCTCAAGCAGGAATCGAAAGTTGACGTGTTATTTTTCAGGGTTAAACCCTTCAGTATCACGCTATGACATTAAAAGTGTTTGACGCAAGAGATTTTCTGTTTTCCCGAGTATTATTTTAATGCTGAGTCATGATCATTTGGAAAACATTCATTCAAGCAACGACATTCTAGCTAATATATATCAGGAACGTTGATCTTGGGTGACATCAGCTGAACATGTTGGAGTGAAATCGGATAGGCCAGCCAAGAGGAATTAGTTGTCAGACTGGATTATAGCTTCTATTTACTGTTTCACAGGTACAAAACACACCAAAGCATTGCAGTTCCATCAGGCAGATCTGTGCATTGTGGTTGTTCGTAAGCCCTGGCTGCGGGCCAAGAGATTTGATGTTTGTTAAGCAGGGCGCGGCAAACCGTGGGTACGTGACTAAACATCTTACTTCCTCTTTCCAACGTCACAAGGGCTCGCACAAACACATCCTGCCTCATATCTGCAGATTTCAGATGCATTGCTTCAGCTCAACAGCCCTGAAGCTGCACTCGATTGGAACAAATCCAAAAAAAAAAGGGAAGGCCTTGAAAAACAAGCTATTTGTTGCTTCTTCTCACACTATGGACACTGTGCCTTCATGATAATAGTAAAAACAGGGGTGGGGCCAGAAGGGTGGCAGTAGGTGGGAGCTGCCACCCTAAAAATGAGCTTTGCCACCCCAACTCGCACCACCGCTCACGTCCTGGAGACACATGGTCCATAATGTTTCCGCCCGTGTCTGGCAGGGGACAGCATTCCACCTCCGTAGACGACCCCCCTCCTGGACACAACCCTGAATAATAATAGTAAAATAATAATAGAAATAGTGCACATCCAACTAAACGAGAGACAAAGAAACCCCAGTGTAATACTAATTTGAGGGCAAGCCATCTTTGTGTTGTTACATAATCGAGAGAATATGTGGAATTTTATTGCCAATGCATGACGGATGAGCAATGCGAAGACTTTTATTGTGAGGTGTGATTTATTATTTTCTAAACACTATTTAAAGAGTGGACTAAAATGAAGACTTGGAAAAATAAATCATGGGGGAAGCTTAAAAAGGCATGTAACTAAACAGAAAAGGCGGAACGTTTGCCATACTTTATTGCTATTTTAATGCGTGACAGTACACAAACTGTCATTATGTGTTAAATATTGGATTCTTATTTCCTTTTTACCCTAAATTATTTAGCTAATAGTGCAGGCTCATTTGTCTGTCCAAGCTGTTTTAACCCTTGTGCAACCTTCTGACTTTTTTTTTTATTTTATTTTTTTTTAAATAATACATTTTGCCAAAGGTGTGTATTTACTTGTGTGTGTGTGTGTGTGTGTGTGAGAAAAACAACAGTGGCATTATGTAAACAAACAGGCATTTAAAGGGTTAAAATCCTGAAAATGAATATTTGGTTGTTATGATCAGGACTGATGCTGGTTAAAACAAGTCAGTGAAAGTGGAAAATAATATCCATATTTTTATGGCAGTTTTTTGACAGACTTTTTTGTCCTCTAAGGTGCTGGGTGTGAGTGTGGTTTTTTATTAAAAATTAAAAAAAAAATGATCTGACACTGATTTTGATGCATTATTGTTATTTTTTGTGCAATGTTGTTGATAATCATTGACATATCCCAGACTGTGATGATAAAAAAAAAAAAAAAAAAAAGAAGCATTTAGTATATGGAAATTATTTCGTATTTTCTTTTCTCCATAAAAACAACAGTGGCGTTATATAAACAAACTGGCATTTAAAGGGTTAAAATCCTGAAAATGAATGCATATTTGGTAGTTATGATCAGGACTGATGTTGGTTAAAAAATGTACTAATTAAAAGTGTAAAATAATATTAATATATACTATTATCATGGCAGTTTTTGTCCTCTAAGGACCTCTTGAGTAACTTTTTTTTTTTATTGACGCACAAGGGTCAAACTAAAAATAAATAAATAATAAAAAATGTCAAAACAGTAATAGAGTCAAAAAAGCTACCCTACATTTAAAAACTAATAAACTTTAAAAAAAAATGTATCCATGGCGTTAATCACAATAGTCTATCGTCAAAACATAGCTACTCTGATTATTAAAAAGGTGACCACTCATTCCAATGCCTCATTTGCATATATCGTCCTTCTACGTCAGCGAGTCTAACATAACTTTCAAGCACCGAATCGTTTCAAACGCATGAACACACCTTTTCCGACTTCTATGGGGAGGCCACATTGCAGCTCTATGGCCTCAAAGAGGGGAGTGCTGACAGTGCCCTCACCGCGCATGCGCCGGAGGGGGTGTTCTGTCGAAGAATCAAGTAAATAGAACAGGGGCGGGCGGTGACGTCACTACTCCACATTGAGCTCGAGTCTGTCCGCGCGCGTTAGTAGTGAGTGAGTGAGACAGAGCGCGCGTCGTAGTATAGTGCGCACTACCATGAAGTTCTGTTTGTAGCTTAATTGTTATTACTTGTTCGACTGCGAGAGGAGGAAGCGAGGGTTTATCGGGTTTCCTACGGTATCCGCGGACATTTAAAAGAGGATTTAGCTCTGTCTCGGGGTCAAGAGCGATGTCGTCCGCGGCGGTAGCTGCTTCGAGGAGGCAGTCGTGTTATTTATGTGACTTGCCCCGCATGCCGTGGGCTATGATCTGGGATTTTACCGAGCCCGTCTGCAGAGGATGTGTGAACTACGAAGGAGCCGACAGGATCGAGTTTGTCATCGAAACGGCCAGGCAGCTCAAAAGAGCGCACGGGTTTCAGGAGGGCAGGTCGGCGGGACCGGGGAAACAGTTGTCGGGGAAGGACATGCAGTCGCTGAATCACGCGCCGGGAGACCCGGGCTCGCGCCCGCCTCAGCCCCTGGATCGCTACCCGCTCTCCTCGGAGCGTCCGCCCAGACTGGGACCCGAATATCAGTCTGCACGGCATGCGAACGGATTCTCAAAACCGGACGATCCGCCGGAGCTCAACCGCCAGAGTCCGAACCCGCGCAGGACTACCGGCGTCCCCCCCAATCTCGTACCTTTGGTGAACGGCGGTATGGCTCACGCGATGAACGGCAGACCGCAGATATCGGGTCTCGGCCCCGCGGAGCTCGGGGGGAATAAGCGGCCAGCCTCCGTCTCCAGCACGGAGCACGACAAGGACAAGCACAGACCCGACAGTATGACACCGGAGATCGGCGACAACCACAAGACCCGGGCGGATGACTGGATCAACAAGAACAAAACGGGCCGGGATCTAATGCCGCTTAATCCGTACGACAGCAGATTCAAGAAGGAGCACATGCAGCGGGTCATGTACGAAACCAGCGTTCCTGCATCCAAATCAGGTATTTTGGGGGTGATTTTCAGTGTATATTTTACGTATATACAAATCTATACCAGTCTAGCTTATATATTTAAAGTTAAAATTAGTCATGTTATAATTATTCTTTATATTATATGCGTTTATGTAGTCAATTTTGTGTATATACACACACACACATATATACATATGTATATATATATAATGCATGCACGCACACACACACACACACTTTATATAATCTTGTGTATACATGCATGCATGTATGTATGTGTGTATATATATATTGCATATAAACTAATGAGTACAATTGTGCTGCAGCCTCTTAAATGGCCTGGTTTGAATGAAAGCCCTGTGGCATGAGTCAGCTGCATGGAAAATTTCCGCTGATCAAAGCTCCATGTGCATTCGCGGTCAGCCTCATTGTTAATGTCTGGCACTGCAATGCATCATTGCATCTGGTACACTGTACATATAGTGCTGATTAAATAACATACTAACACTTCCTGCGTTCTTCCAGATAGAGGCAAACATCCCAAGAATTTGAAGCGAAAAGCCTCACCAGAGCCGGACGGGGAGGGTGCCGGAGGGAAGATAAACGGAGACGGGCAGCAGTGGCTCCCAGCGCCAGGAGACGGCTTGAAAATGCCCCCAGTGCCACCACCCAGCTTCTCCTCCCTCCGTCTACGATATCCCCACACTCTCGCACCACCCCACCGGAGGCTGCGGCCGCCGGCGCTCAGAACGGACCATCTCCCATGGTGGCGCTCATTTTGGCTGCAGACAACGCCGGGGGAAACAGCTCGCCCAAGGACGCCAACCAGGTCCACTCAACCACGCGTAGGAACAGCAACAGCCCACTGTCGCCCAACCAGCGGCGGATGGTGCAGAGGGATGGCTCGGGCCCAGGGACGCCGCACGTACCTGGCATGGATCAGGGGCATCCTCAGAGCATCCCGGACTCGTCGGTTCCCAGCAGCGTTCCGCTGTGCTGCACGCTGTGCCACGAGCGGTTGGAGGACACACACTTTGTGCAGTGCCCTTCGGTGCCGTCGCACAAGTTCTGCTTCCCGTGCTCCCGGGAAAGCATCAAACAGCAAGGCGCAACGGGAGAAGTGTACTGTCCAAGCGGGGAGAAATGCCCGCTGGTGGGCTCGAACGTACCGTGGGCTTTCATGCAAGGTGAAATTGCCACGATTCTCGCAGGAGACGTCAAAGTAAAAAAGGAGAGGGACCCTTGATTTTGTTTTAGTTTTTTTTCCATTCAGATTTTTTTGAAAATGTCCATAAATATTGGTCTATATAAATATGAATATCACATGCATACCATCCAAACAGAAACTAACAGACTTGTATATAATGGACATAAGGGACGTGCATACTTGGTAAACATTGCTGTACATTTTTTTGATTACACTGTGTTTCTATATTTTTTGAAGATAAAAGGTATGTACTCATTGCATTGGATTACGTTCCTCTTTGTTGATGTTTAATAACGATTTCTTGATGTACTTTTAGCTATGGTGGCAGTTCCTGTTAAACGTAGAATGTGACTAATGCAACTCTACGAGCACTTGGCAAACAATGAAAAACGCTTTTAGCTGTACTTGTATGCACTTGTTTAAAATTGCCAAATACATTTTCTGATCTTGTATTAACGTTGAGTCTCTGCTTGCTTTTTGGTAGGATTGGTTTGACTCGCCTCAGTGAGATTTGAGATTGCTTCGACAAGTGATGAAGGGCATATGTCCAATGTATGTCTTCTTGGAGACGTGGTTTAAATTTAACTTGGTTAAACTTTAAAGTCTTCCATGTTACAGTGCAATTACATTATGACGTCCTGAGTACTAATAATAATAAGCAGTACGTGGCCTACTTAATATGTCATTTCTTCCTGGAGTGGCTTGTTGTTGCTGTTGTAATCTACAGCAGTGACATGTAATAGGGCACTGAAAGGTAAATGATTACCTCAACAAGTTACTCTGTCGTGTTTGGGTACAGTATGTGGGAGTGCTTTGTGTACTCTATACGGGGGCAGGAAATTGCCTAGTCAGACATGGGTGGAGTTGTTTGAAAGCAGCTGTGCATTGACTAATGCTAAATCTTCTACATGAGTCACCTCAGTTACTCAACGTATATTTTGATTGCACTTACATTTGAAAGCGGTTTAAAGCTTTTTCAAAGAATGCCCTTGCTAATTTAGGCTACAATAAATAAGCCAAGTTTTTAAGTGCATGCATCATATTTTGCAGCATAATTTAAATGTAAAGGCATCTTTTAAATGCATGCATCAGATTTTGTGGCACAATATCAATGTAAAGCATCATTTAAATGCATGCATTCGATTTTGCATCATAATATTAAGGCAAAGAAGTCTTTAACGCATGCATCATATTTAGTTGCATAATATACATGTAAAGGCATCTAACGAGTGCATGCATCAGATTTTGCCGCATCATATACGTTTAAATGCATGCTACATGCATTATATTTTGTTGCAGAACATACATGTAAAGGCATCTTGCGAGTGCATACATCAGATTTTGCAGCACAGTATCAATGCAAACAATTAAATAACTGGAATTGTACAACAATGCAGTGTTTTGCATACATAAACAAAAATCTTTACCAGTTGCCTGTATACACACACATGCACAGAAGCCTGAGAAATGCGATGAGCATGGTAGTTTATAAAACAACACATGGTCACATGATCATCTCTGGAATTCCTGAGTCACTGTCCCTAGTTTGCCCTTGTTCAGTGTCTTGCAGTAGTAACCTAACTTGGTGTTTGTTAACTACTTTAGTTTTGCTTAGACAGTGTTTTGTGTGCAAAGTAATGCATTCTTACCTCATAGCATTAAATGCATGCAGTGCAACAATGCAGTGTTTTGGAAACAACAAATATATATCTTTCTCATGCATTAATAAGCACTACTTGTAAAACAACATGTGGTCACTTGGTCAGCTCTGGAATTCCCAAGTCACTGTCCTCCGTTTACCCCTTTAGTTTAGTGTCTTGGCAGTAGTATCCTAGCTTGGCCTGTTTTCTTGGAGACCGAATTAACATGTAAATGCACAAATGCTTGTTGTTGTTAACATTACTAAAGAAAACCCACAATGGCCTTTTGCTAAGAAATACTACTTTAAAAAAAAAAAAGAAATAATGCACAAATAATAATCAACATTATGCCAAAAAAATAAAGCTACGGTTCATTCAAAGATACATCAGTGCCATTAGTGGTTTGAGCAGGACTGGTTACTGGGAAAGCATGCATGAATCGCTAACCGCTCATTATTTAATAAAGCATTATTAAGAATGTGTGGACAAAGCCACAGTGACTCAACCACAGATGGATATTGTAATTGGAACTATAAAAGGAAGATCGTGCAACTCTGACTCGTCAACACAAAAGAATTCAGAATTAGGAAGCCAGTGAAATAGAGAGCACATAGCACTGGGAACCTCTCAAAATAACACTCCGATGAGGCCTGGCCTGCGAATATGTTTTCCACAGCTTGCAGGTTTGAATGATAAACAGCTGCTCACGTCTTTGATCAGCGTCTTGCGTGAGTGTTGACATAACCTTTGCACCCGTCTTCCCAGAATGAACTCAACTCGAGCTTTGAAAGAGTTTCCTTTTTGGTGCCTTCTTCTGATTATGTTGTTATTGCTGTTCTTTATGTAAATTGACTGAAGTAAATGCAGCAAAAGTGAGCATGTAAATCTATTCAGACTTTAATTTAATTGGTTGAGGTAAAAGGCATCAGTTTCTTCTACAAAAGTTATTTGCAAAATATAGCACAACACATTTAGATAATATTACTGGTGAAATGCATTACAGAAATCATGATGAAAGGCTAAATATTAAATGCCATAGATGAATATTTACTGAGTTATCCATTATTTTGTCGAGGGGGGTCAAAATGACCATTTTCACATTTGATTTTGGAGCAAAACTACAGGTCAAAAAAATAACCCTAGAAAGTTGTCAGTGTCATTATTTTATTTTTACACACAGATTGGTAGGTCTATTACTAAAATCAGTTGACTTCTGCACCCCTTGTTGCGTTATATCCCAATGGTGTGTGTCCAAAAATGGGAAAAAACACTTTGTTGTTGATGTTTTTCCAAAGTTGGAGTTCCTGTAACTCCAGAAATATTAAAGATATCTTAATATACTTTTAAATTCTGGTTCAAAACAAACTTTTCTTTTGGTATATTCATTTTAAA
Organism: Xyrauchen texanus; assembly: GCF_025860055.1. Lineage (NCBI taxonomy): Eukaryota > Metazoa > Chordata > Actinopteri > Cypriniformes > Catostomidae > Xyrauchen > Xyrauchen texanus. The sequence goes on from NC_068295.1 coordinate 2,831,981, forward strand.
GGCCCTATATGGTTAAATCGCAGTGATATGGGGCTCTTAGTGTGGCTCCATTTTGTTATGTATTGTATTTTCAGTGGTCAAAAACCAAATGTTGGTCACATGTTATGAAGCTAATTTTTCTTGTCCAACAAAACAAAGCTCTGAAGTACAAATAACGTTGGAACTAGAAATGTACTGTAAAAACCAAGCTACTGTACTGACGTTAAAAAACTGCGGACATATCCCATAGACTTACACTGAAGAAGTGCAAGTCTCGAAAATGCCAAAAATCTAGTTATGAAAGCTGCTCTGTGTTAATCAGTCTCTGTTGGATTTGCAGGAGTCTCTCTGAACGTTTATGAGTCCTGCGTGTGTCCCTGGTTGCCACAGCTCTTGTTCTGTCATAACAGCAGCCCACGCCATTGCCTGGTTACAGAGTCGTTTAGTAAACACAAGGTATATTGGCGCTCTGTGTCAGTTTCAATACCAGGAACATCAATCCTCTGAGCTTCACCGCCTCTCTTGACAGCACAGAGAGAAAGAGAGAAATAGCAAATGGATGCATCACAGATTACATGTTTAAATGTACAATAGGTCAATGGTCTTCAAGTTGTGGGTCGCTAAAATGTGTTGCATATCTGTTCTGATGGGGCGCGAACAGCAGGGATAAAGCTATGATAAATGTCAATAATAAAATGCAACTAATAATGTTATCATGCAAAATAAATTGGCTTATAAAAGGGTGTTGAAAATGCTTCCCATATCATTTATTGTTGATGTCAAAGGCCGTGCATCCAATCAAACTCTACGGCATTTTGGTGTTAATTTCATGTGTCACTTACCAAGTTATGTGACATGCCCTCATCCTCATCCTCATCCGATTGAAGAGGTAACGCAGAGTTCATGGTAAAATTAATTGCAAAATTAATTAGTAAAACATTTCTGTACGGTGTTGGGTCACCATGTGCACCAATGGAGAATATGAGTCCTCAAGCAAGTTTTGCCAAGAAATAAATACAAATAAAATATACACTTTGCTGTCTGTGCATTTAACTTCTTATTCATTATCTATTAGACAGATTAATCAGTGTCCTGCTCTTAACACACTCTTAATGAGGAAAGCATACTGATGTCGACTATTATACCAAACCTTGCCTTTGAACCCGGATACAGAGTTCTTATCTGCTCAGACATGCACCTTGCTGCATTAAAACATCGGTTAATTTTTAATCAGTGTTTGAGTTTGTCTGTAATATCAGCGTCATGTGACTGACCATTTTAAGAGCCACTAAATTAGGCAAACAACAAATAAACATGGCTTTACAGTTTTAAAAATCAAAACAATCACATTGCTATTGTAGTAATACCAAAATACAAATTAAAATGCATTTGGAAAGTTGATGCATGTGCATGATTAATAAGATTTATTTAAAAGTCTGTTCTTTTAAGTAAGTTGCGCCATCATTTTTTACAAATATTAACCGTTTTAATCACTTTTTGCCTTTACTTGTTCATTTTAAATGGTCCTGAAATTTGACATTACTCTAGAAACTCCATGTAGTCTCTCAATTAACTCTCAATCCAAAAAAACCCATGCATAATTAAAAATAATTCACATTTAATCATTTTTTTATGGTTTTGGTTGGAGTATACAGTAGCAGGCTAAACTGCAGGACGTCAACTTCGCAAAAGGGTTAATCCATGTCAAAACCTAATTTCAGAAACTAAAAATACTACCCCCCCCCCCAAAAAAATAAACATAAATGTTGATATTTTAAATTCTATGGATCAGTATTTTACTGAGGTACCATCATTTTGTATAGGGGTGTCAAAATGACAATATTTGCTTATAATTCTGGAGCAATTAATAAAGGATATTAAGATATCTTTGATACTACTGGAGTTAAAAAGGAGTGGTGGTGGTGTAGTGGTCTAAAGCACATAACTGGTAATCTGGTAATCAGAAGGTCGCTGGTTCGATCCCCACAGCCACCACCATGGTGTCCTTGAGTAAGGCACTTAACACCAGGTTGCTCCGGGGGGATTGTCCCTGTAATATGTGCACTGTAAGTCACTTTGGATAAAAGCATCTGCCAAATGCATAAATGTAAATGTAAAAATTTGCATTGAACAAGTTTTTTCCCCCATATTTGAAATCCCATTTTTGTGGCATATAATGCAACAAGAGGTGCATTAGTCAACTCATTTAACCTCCTGAGACCCCGTGTGACTGCTGTGTGCATTTTCCACCCCCCTTTTTGATTTGTAACTAGTAGCCCCTAAAAAACAGGCTATATATATATATATATAGACCAAATATGTCTAAAAATGTGTCCACATATGTGGACAGTGGGACTAAATTCTGAAATGTTAAATAATATCAAGCTATAACCAGTCATATTATATTGTATATTATGTTTGCAGGAGTGTTGATTATTCATGTTACAGTCATTACATCAGTAATTTGCATAATTAATTCAGATTCATAGCATCGTCCAATCACTGCCAACCATGTTAGAATAAAATGATCCATTATAAATGGTGAATCTATGTACTGATGATCATCGTGAACGCACTTAACTGCATAGAGAGCTATAGGATGCTCCCTTGCTCCCTATTTAGTGCATGACTTAACCTCCAGTGTGCTGTCTGTCTGCACTGGTCTCAGAACAGTTATAGGAGAGCTATAGGATGCTCCCTTGCTCCCTATTTAGTGCACAACTTAACCTCCAGTGTGCTGTCTGTCTGCACTGGTCTCAGAACAGTTATAGGAGAGTTATAGGATGCTCCCTTGCTCCCTATTTAGTGCATGACTTAACCTCCAGTGTGCTGTCTGTCTGCACTGGTCTCATAACAGTTATAGGAGAGTTATAGGATGCTCCCTTGCTCCCTATTTAGTGCACGACTTAACCTCCATTGTGCTGTCTGTCTGCACTGGTCTCAGAACAGTTACAGGAGAGTTATAGGATGCTCCCTTGCTCCCTATTTAGTGCACGACTTAACGTCCAGTGTGCTGTCTGTCTGCACTGGTCTCAGAACAGTTATAGGAGAGTTATAGGATGCTCCCTTGCTCCCTATTTAGTGCATGACTTAACCTCGAGTGTGCTGTCTGTCTGCACTGGTCTCATAACAGTTATAGGAGAGCTATAGGATGCTCCCTTGCTCCCTATTTAGTGAATAACTGCTGTCTGTCAGGACTGATCTCAGAACAGTTTGAAATGCACCTTATTTTCATCCTAACTCCATATAAATTATATTTTCCCTTAAAATGAGCCTACAGTTCACAAATGTGTACATTGTGTTTAACAGCGTGTCGTTTCACGATATATAGCTCAAATTTAATAAATGGCATATCGGATGAAACTAGAGACTCTAATCTTTAAACTCAAACAGGTTTTAATGTAAACACTTAATGAGGTTTCTTACCAGATGTAGTTTTGTCAGTGTTTCTCCCAAACACAAACTCCTCTGTGATCGACGCCATGTTGTTTTGTCACATGACTCCGTGGGTTCAAAGTTTAACCCTTTACTGACAGCACAGAGTCTCCTGAACTGAGGTCAGCTGGTTTAGATTAAATTAAATGATGCGTTGCATAGCCTATAGCGACGCCGAAACGTAATGTCCACGCAGGTGGACGTGGGGTCAAAGGAAGTCAAGTAATGGACCTACCAATCTCTGTGTAATAAATAAAATAATGACGCTGCCGCATTTCAAAGGTTATTTTTATGACCTGTAGTTTTGCTCCAAAATCAAATGGGAAAATGGTCATTTTGACCCTCCTCTGCAAAATAATGGATTACTCAGAAAATGTTGATCCACGGCAGTTAATATTTAGGCCTTCATCGTCATTTTATGTTTATCTTTCACCAGTTAAAACATGCTCAAAATCTACATTTTAAGCTGGGGATGGAATGACACAAAAGTATTTAATGTCAAGTGCCAGTTTGGGATGAAATTAGAGCGTGCATAGAATACATTGAGCAAAACTGTGAGTACAGAATGTGTATTTTGCATGCAATGCAGCGACTGAGAGCGTGCAATGACAAAGCATGCATTCTTGCAGCAATGCAATCCAGTGTATTCTTGTTGGCATGGGAAATTTTGGTCATAAAAATCCACAAGAAGCTGTAACACGAGATCTGTTGTGTTGCATAACAGCATTTAAAAAGTCATTGCATTTAACAATTCCTTTTCCTAACTGCCATCCTGTCACAAATAACTTCAGACTTCATAAAGGCATGTCATTTTCCCGGTGTCCTTTGTGCAAACACAGTCAACAACAGACGTTCTGTGTCACCTAGTGAGAACTATTTTACAAACCAATTAACATTTCGCAACTCAGCATAAAAGCCATGCTCCGGCTTATTTGGCCCGTCGCCCGTAGACGCTCCCAGTCATCGCGTTGAGCTTGTGTTCTTGTCCAGTCCTGCCCGTTTGCTTTGCTGTGTTGTGAAACGTCTACGCTTGCTAGTTTCATTAATCATTGCACTGACTCAATCCGGTTTGGGATGATTGTGAACTAAGAAGAGGGAAATGAAATTATATGAGATGAAATCATGGCATTTTTAATGGAAGTTTTCAGGGGAAATGTCTCGATGCCGAGGCCTTGAGTAACCGTCTCCATTGTGGTGAATGAGTAATGCTCATATGTTACCATGACTTTCTTATTTTTTGGTATTTATTTTTTGTTAGTCAATAAACAGATGTTTTTAGACTTATTCTGTAAACACTTTGATTATGGTGTAATGTATATGAAATACATATATTTTAGTCATGGACAAATAAGGTTGTCCAAGGTGAGTAAACTAGAAATCTTTTAAAAGTCTGTTTAAAACACGCGTGTCAAGTGCGAAGAGATTTAATCTTTGTGTGTAATTTGGGTTCAGGAATGAATTTTTATTATTACCTTTATTATTATTATTTATTATTAACCATTTATAGAATTTTCTACAAAATATAAAAACAAATTAATTACTCTTAAAATCGAAAGTGGTTTAACCACCAAATAAAACGTATTAAAATAATTAAAATAAAATTAAAATAATTTCCTCAAATTATTAAAAAATAATAATAAAAAGTTTTCAGACAAAATATTCAAGGTAAATTTTTTTTTTTTAATTTTCTTTTTACAAATTTTTAAGTCGAGAAGATCAAAATGTGCCTTTTCGTAAAAAATGTAAAAATAATATTGTTTTAATAAGCATCACACAGTCTTGAGCAAGGGTGCCCAATACGTCGATCGCGATCTACCAGTCGATCGCAAAGGCAATGCTGGTAGATTGCACACAATTTAAATGTACTTTCGTTAAATTTTAATAAAAATAAATATAATGTCTTTCCTTCTTTTAGTTTCTGTTTTACTTGCACTCGACGAGTAAATATTGACCAGGCAGGTTTTGTTTATTCAGTTGCCATGACAACTAGGTTTGCGCATACGCGCCTTCCAAGGACTTCTGAGAACAGATCACGAAATTGCGACGCTACTGCCCGGATTAGGCAAAACTGAATGGAATCAGACTAACTGTACGTTCACACCAGAAGCGGCGAGAGCGTCCAAATTCGCTCTAGCTGCGCTGCCTTCGACACTCAAGGACGCTCGTGGACGCTCTGACGTAGTTGAAATAGGCGGCAACGTTTGTTCAGAATACTTTGTTTTGTGAAATATATTTAAAGGGGGCCGCAATTTAAACATCCAGACATGTCGACCATTTACTTTTTGCCGACCGATCACAAGTAGCGTATATACTCATGAACTCTTTAAAATGTGAAAATAAGAAATCGATCGATGGCAGAAAGTAATTAAAATTACAGTTGTTGTTATCAAAATAAAATACATTTGTAATAAAAACTGTGGTCTTGGTCATATATTACAGGGAAACCCGTCACGGCAATAATTAGTTTCTCCATTTTATCTTCGGAACGAATGTTTGGTGGGAACCAAAGTTTACACGGTTGTGTTCTCTAGACTTCGCTAGAGCGGAGCACTTCTATATTCCAATAGGTTGCCGCCGAACCGCGTCACAGCTCATTACCATAATGTTGACTGCACTTGAACTTCCATCTGACGCCCACGCCGCCCAAGACTCGCCGCGCGGCTTCTCGCCGCCGAGAGACGCTGGCTGTCATTGAAAATGAATGACTTCCGGTCGATTTGACGCTCTCGCCGCCTCTGGTGTGAACGTACGGTAATCCGGGCAGTAGCGTCGCAAACCTAGTTGTCATGGCAACTGAATAAACAAAACCTCGCCTGGTTAATATTTACTCGTCATCAGAATAAGGTAAATGCCCTGACTATTGTAATCTATTGTGCTGTAGGTGTTTTGGGTTTAGTTTTAAAACTGAATGATATCAACATTGAACATTATTATATATTTTTTTATTAATTAGAAGATTAATTCCATGTAGGAATACATGCAGTAGTCCCAACAAGCATTTTTTTAAATGAAACTGTGTAAATCTTATGGAGTTGGTCATTTAAAAGTAGATCATCACACAAAAAAGTGTGGGCACCCTGGTCTTGAGGGTCTAAAAGTGTCCTCTTTATTTGATGGTTTTTGTCAACATTAACAAATAATAATTTACACCACCTGACTCTGACTTGGTGGACAAAAGTTTTTCAAGCGTTAATCATATTTTACAACACAATCGTTTTACTGATTATTTACAAAATAAAATCAATACGATTATTCTGCACTACCTGTGCCAACATTAGATTTTTCAATAATTTCCGCTTTTAATCGGGCTTTTATTTTCTTTACACCACATGAAATATTTTACTTCAAGCTCTAGAAAAAAATATCCAAACGACTTTCAACTCAGAAATGAAACACATGTTACATTGCAACCTGGAGTTAAGTGCCTTGCTCAAGGACACAATGGTGGTGGCTGTGGGGATCAAACCAGCAACCTTCTGATTACCAGTTGTGTGCATTAGCCCACTACGCCAATTTTTAATTACCGTATTAGATTTGGACAAAAAAAATTAAAGTGTCACGTCATTTACTGTTTTATGTGTTATAATGAAGGTACGAGAGGCCAGAATGATCAGTTTTATAATGTGACATTATAAAGATCATTGGGGAGTAAAGGTGCGTTCACATACAACGCGAAAAAACAATTCGCCTTCCATTGCTCGCGCGAGTTTGACCGCTGGATTAAATATGTGTTTATACTCGCGTTAGCACGAGTAACATGAACCTGCGAGTATTCCCCGTTCTCTTCCGGAAAAGGACAGGAGGAAGGGCTTCTACGACAACTTATCCTTCCGCCATCAACCATGGCCGATATCACAACGACTGTTGCTCTGTATCTGTTGTGGATGTCCCAGATACGTTGACTACAACCATTTAATCATCCATTTTTCCTGATTACTTCTGCTGCTACGTCAGTACGTCAGTGACATCCCGTCAATCTCAATGATGATAGGCTTTCGCGACAATGCGTCATGCGGATATTTCGCTCAAGTTTCAGCTAATTTCGCTAAACGCGGTGGGGTTAAGAGAGGACCGCGAGCGGGGAGGGGAGACCCCTTCTGTTCCCAAAGAACGTGACGGGGCGTTCCGTCCACCAGGGGCAGGAGGACTACCTCCAATCCGCCCGGGGAGGCGCAGCTGTCATCCGTTAGAGGGTTGAGGAGTAAACGCTCCATCCACAGTCGTCCTTTATCCCTCTCGGAGACTTGATTAGCGTGATTGGGGCCGGGTGTGTAGAATCACGAACCCGCCCTCCGCCCTGTCACAGTGCACATTGTTGGCTGTGATTCTCTGATTGGTGGATTGTTTCTCTTTAGGATCATGGGTAGGGAAGTTCATCAGCAAGAATTCCACTATTAAACATGATTTTTAAAAATTAAGTTGAAACAACACCGACTGTTGGCTTCAAAAGAAGCATGTACCATCGATTAACAACCTCAGATCACACAGTCAGTCGGTCTTTAAAGGTTTATAAGTTATTCTTATAAGTGCACGTAGATACTGTACCATTTATTTAGCCAATGTAATTCGATTGTGAACAATGACGTACAGGTGTTATGGGCCTGATAAATGCACGAAACTCACTTCACAATAACATCCGTTTAGGTTCAGCAAACTCACATAGTGCTATAAACAATTTATGGCCACTATGGGAGGGGCAATGTCCAAAGAGAACAAATATGCCTTATCTAAAGCAACAGTGCACCTTGTACAAAGGACACACCGATGGGCAGGAGGGCAGGACGCCTTTTTTATGCGAGTGCGTATGTTTTGGAAAACCGAGGCACTTCCCACAAGCTGTTTTATCTGTCACTTCCCACCACACTCCTCCACATGTCAGTCCGACAGCAATTACAAAAACCCATCATTTTTTCTCTGAAGCTGCAGTGGTGATGTGAAGCAGCGTCTAGTGAGAGGACGGCAATCCTTTGTGTCGTTGTTTGTGTTTCATCCTCTTCCAAAAAATGGCTGTAGTATTGTTGCCTAGTCTGTGCTTTGTGGTGCTATTAAATCAAGTATTTATTTTATGCATTGGATTGAGTAACTACACAGATGTTGTTTGACACTGGCCTAAATGTGAACTTGATGGAAACCATACCGCCATGGTTACAAGGATTCGGTCATATTTATTCACCCTCATGTTGTCCCAAACCTGTACTATATAGTCTTTGTTCTTTGGAGCACAGAGATGTTTTGATGGCCGAAGCTAGGGGAAGTCAAGCTCCAAAAAAGCACCATAAAAGTAGTCCATGCAACTTGTGTGATGTATTTTAAGTCTTTTGAAGCCATATAATGGCTTTGTGTGAACCGATTGGAATTTAACAATATAAATAATATTTAATTAAATAAAAAGACATACACAAGCACATACAGGGCAGCTGCCTGTAATTCTCTGACGTCCTCGGCCGCCTTTACACCTCGTGCGCCCCCATCAGGCTGATTGGGGACCGGGCATGCGCTGTTCCAGCATGGCCCCGCCCTCCTCCTCTCTACACTCCTCCTGGCATTGCCTCAGGCCAGGGAGCCCCCGGGTGGACCGGAGTCAACCTCCGACCCCCAGCGGACAGAACGCCCCTCCGCTTATCTGGCAGCACGTTGGGACACTCCTCTTCACCTGGCAGCAACTCCATCGCTCCAGGCGGTCGTGGAATCCCGACCCTCCTCGCCTTGCGGACGGCGGCTGTTCCCCGCATCCGGCCGGTCGGGCTACTCCGTCCCCTGGCGGATTGAAGCGGCGCTCCCCTGGGTGGACGGCAGTGTCGAGGACTCTACGACGGGCATCCCTCCTCCCTCCCGGGTTTCGGCACCAGTGTAAGTGTGTTTCGATGGACAAGGAGGCGAGAACCGGCTTAACAATATAAATAATTGACATACTCTCTCTCGAACTGTCATCCTCGGCCGCCTTTATCCCTCGCGTGCCCACATCAGGCTGATTGGGGACCGGGCGTGCGCTGTCCCCGCCCTCCAGCCTGGCCCCGCCCTCCTCTGCTCTACATTTATATTTTAGCAAGCGTTTGTGGTATAATGCTGATAACCATAAAGTAATTTTGACTTGTCCCTCCTAACAAGGTTACAGTGAGTCACTTACAATGGAAGTGAATGGGGCCAATCGATAAACGTTTTAAACGTATAGGTGCAAGACATAAACAATATGTGTTTTAATATGAATTTATTGTGCTACACTCACTTTGTGCAAAGTTATATCTAATTTTACAACTTCGATGCCATGAGGACGTAAGGTCGTAAACCATAAAACTGCCGTAAAAACGATTCAACCAACCAAAAGTCTTTTTAATCACATTTCTGCCTTTAAACCCTCCAAAAATGGGCCCCATTCACTTTCATTATAAATGTCTCACTGTAACCTCGTTCAGTTTTGGGTGAACTGTTCCTTTAACACACAATTTTCGTTAATCTTCAGATAGAGGTTGACTTTGTTGTTAGATGCTAGTCTTGACTGAGCGCATACGGAAGGCAGCAGGAAGTCTGATATACTGAACTTTTAGATCCTGAAAAATCCCCACAAAGTCTTTAAAACAGAACATCACAGAGTGCGAGCAGACACATCTCATTTCATTCATGTTTATACTACATACAGTAGGTAATAATTACTAGCTCACTTCTGGAAAATCAGAAACGTACTGTAGGAAAGTACGCAAACACAGACGCCAATGCTTGTCCAGCGCACTGCACATACTTCTACATGTTGTACACTGTGTCCTATTCACCCATTCACACACAGACATTCACACACCAATGGTGGCAGAGCTGCCATGCAAGGCACTAGCCTGCCATTGGGAGCAACTTGGGGTTCAGTGTCTTGCCCAAGGACACTTCGGCATGTGGAGTTGTGTGGGCCGGGAATCGTACCACCAACCCTGCAATTGGAAGCCGACCCGCTCTACCACCTGAGCCACAGCCACCCCGAATGAATTGTATGCATATATTGTTTGATCTTATTGAACATTTATATAGAAAAAAATCCAGTTTTAGCACCATTTGTGGGTCCTTTTCCCACCATAGGCACATTTTCCAACTTATTTTAATGTTAAATTAGCGATCTGGAACGATTTCACCATGACGACATCTGACCAGCTTAAATACGGGACAAATCGTGTCCCGTATTGGTTTGATATGGGTTGCATCATTTTGTCTTTAAATACGCGACGATCCCGTATTTTACGGGACGGGTGGCAACCCTAGTTACAAACTTCAGTACTCAAGGGGGCGATAGAGTTCACAACAGAGTTACTTCTAAAAAGTAGCTAATAATTCAGTGCCGCTTGCGTCAACGTTGAGAATGCAACATGTACTTGCGTTGCGCTACTAATGGCATATATTTCTAAAAGCAACGGTGCATAAAAACAAGCTTGCTTAGCTAGAAGCGCTTGCGTTCACATACTTGTGCAACTTGTGTCTTAGTTAATGTATGCTAATATGTCGTCTTTTACGAGAACTATTGTTGCCATTCAGAATCGCTCATTCTAGGCCATCCGTTCTCTCCAATCTAGGCCATTATATAGTTCTTTATATTCAAAAGGGAACGCAACTATTGCACGTTTCACATCCATCATTAATGAAGCACATGAACGTGACGATTGAGAAGAGAACTACGCATCCTGCCTCCTTAATAAGCCCAAGTGTTGTGTGATCAATCCAGCGCCCTGCTTGTATAGCTTACATCCATTGAAAGAGAGGCGAGAAGGAACAGCACCAAAAATGGAATCTGGTCCACGTTCGCCAAATCCCAGTATAGACGATACACTGGTTAATTTTAGGCCTGCCGGGGAAAAACAAGGTCATTCTCAGATTCTGAATTGAGGACACCTTGGGATCCGTCTTGCTTTCATCAGTCACAGAGTCCCTATAGAGTTTGGCCCCACTTCAACACGGTGGCCCGTAACGGAGTATTTCCCTCCCAGTGCTCAGAAAACCTGGAACTTTAACTGTCAGTTAGGTTGTGTGTGGTTGGATCCAGGTTTTATATGTAAAAAATGTCCCCCTTGATTGCAGGGTTGTGCAAGGATATCAAGTTGGGGCGGGTATTGGCAGTGTATGTAGCCTGCTTTTCCACACAGGGCCTCAAATCGTTAAAGATCCGTCTGCACATAAGGTTTTTGGGGATTTTGTTTCTGTTATTGTTTCTGTTCTGAAATCTAGTGAACTACCTAGGTGAAGTATATGTGTAGGCACCAATTATGCTACCTTCTTAGGGTCCGTTCATTCACAGTGAATGCGTTTCTGCTGTTGTCTGCACTGTTTTTCAATTGTTTAAACATGCAGTAGACAGACGTCTTTGATTGTTGCGCCACAACGTTTCGTGCTTGAGCACCTTGTTATTAGATCCATTATCGCGTCTTGAAACACCTGCGTTGTTTTCTATTCGTTGCCCTGCATCTAGCATGGTACAGCCCTTCTTTTGGCCCAATTTGAAGGCAGCATCACATATACTGTATTCTTTGTGGACAGGCCAATCCTATAATGCATTATGAGTGGAAAAAGTTGAGACAAATGTTGTTTATAAATATAACTTATTCAACACTGAAGAGTACAAATATTAGTAGTCTAATTAAAATGTTTGACTTTTACATATGTACTCTTTTGTGTACTTTATGTACTCTATTGAATGTATGTACAATGGCAAGAAAAAGTATGTGAACCCTTTGGAATACATCGTTCAAACATTCCCAGTGTAGGTTGGAAAATGTATGTGAACCCCTAGGCTAATGATGTTAACCAAAACTAATTAGAGTCAGGAGTTGGGAAACATGGCATTCGATTAACTAAATGAGATTGGAGGTGTGGATTAGAGCTACTTTGACTTATAAAAAGCACTTAAAAATTTTGAGTTTACTATTGACAAGGAGCATCTGCTGATGTGGACCATGCCTTGTGAAAGAGATGTCAGAAGACCTACGATCAAGAATTGTTGCTTTGCATGCAGCTGGAAAGGGTTACAAAGTTATCTTGAAGAGTTTAGATTTTCATCTGTGCACAGTTAGACAAACTGTCTATAAATGGAGATCATTTAGTACTATAGGTACTCTCTCTAGAAGTGGCCGTCCAGCCAAGATGACTCAAAAGGCACACCGCAGAATGCTCGATCAGGTCAAAAAGTATCCTAGAGTGACAGATGGAGACTTGAAGGAATCATTGGAACTGGTTAACATCTCTGTTCATGAATCTATTATACTGAAAACATTTAACTGGCATGGTGTTCATGTCAGCACACTACAAAGGAAGATGCTGCTTTCCAACTAAACATTACAACGCCCCTCAAGTTAGCCGAAGACCACTTTGCCATTCCACAATGCTACTGGGAAAAAGTTTTGTGGACTGATGAAACTATGGGTTAATTGTTTGGGAAGAACATAGCACTGTTTATGGTGTAAAAAGGGCACCGCATACCAACATGAAAACGCCATCCCAACGGTGAAGTACGGTGGAGGGTGCATCGTGATTGGGGCTGCTTTGCTGCTTCGGGGTCTGGACCGCTTACCATCATCGAGGGAAAAATGAATCCCCAAGTTTATCAAGATATCCTACTGGGTAATGTCAGGGTGTCTGTGCTCCAGCTGAAGCTCAATAGAAGTTGGGTGATGCAGCAGGACAATGAGCCTTAACATTGAAGTAAATCCTCTACAGAATGGGTTTAAAAAAAGAAAATCCACATTTTGGAGTGTCCCAGTCAGAGCCAAGATCTTAACTCAATAGAGATGCTGTGAAATGACCTCAAGACAGCCGTTCACACCAGACATGTTGAAGCAGTTCTGTAAGGAAGAATTGTCCAAAATTCCTTCTGAACGTTGTCCAGGTTTAATCCGCAGCTACCCGAAGTTATTGGTTGAGGTTATTGCTGCCAAAGGAGGATCGACCAGTTATTAAATCCAAGGGTTCACTTACTTTTTACAAAGCACTGTGAATATTTATTTGGATGTGTTCAATAAAGACATGAACGATTATAATTGTTTGTGTGTTGTTAGCTTAAGCACATTGTGTTTGTCTATACTCGTGACTTTGATGAAGATGAGATCACATTTTATTTTTAGCTTTTTCGAATAGCATTGACTTGGTCGATTAAGCCAAACTCCATTGTCAGTTAGCTTATTGACTGAAATAGCACTTTGCATGAGGAATGTTTTTCAGTTACAAGGATCCATTTTGGTTTGCATGCTGCCTTACAACATTTAATATAAGTCTTTTCAATTTCTATCATAAGGATTTACCTTAAACACCGTTTCGGTTCATCTATAACCACATCGCAGGCCTCTAAAAACAGAAATTAAAGCTCATTCTCTTATGCCCAAACATACACCCATTTCTTTCATTGCAGATCAAAAGTGCGGGGGTGCTTCCAGTGTTTCCATTTTGAATCTCAGAAGCTGCTAAATCAGAAAACTGGAGCACAGAGAGAAAGAGGATAAAAGAGAAAGAAAAACATCCAGAAATGTCCTCTGATCCAGAACAGCATTTATTTACTCTGCTGAAAACAAAAAGATCAGTCAAAGCTGGTTTGCTGGTTTTAGCTGGTCTCCCATCCCTGGCCAGTTTGGTCTAGTTTGCTAGTTTTAGCGTGATCTTGGGCACTTGGCAGCATGACCCAGCTTGGAGACCAGCATAAACAAACTAAGACTAGCAGACAAAAGACAGTTTAGGATGTATATCAGCTTGACAGCAATTCTATTATACTCTTAGACCAAAATGTACAGAAGAATTGAGGCCACTAATGCTGATTTTGTCTGCTGTATTCAGGGCTGATTTGGAAAGATAACAAGGAATGTGGTTTAAAAAAGCTGCCAGACATGTGTTGTTGGACACTCTTAACTGACAGTTGTTGAAGTCACATAACACTGCAATGAAGTGCCAAATCCCAAGGAGGTGGTGATATGAGACCAGCTATTGCTGTCAATCACCCCCGGGCCACACTGGAATGGAACAGAAGGTAATAACATACAGTAGATTGCTTATCTTCTGTATTGTGAACATTGCAAAAGCATACTGACCGGTATAACCTCTATCTGGCAAAGTATTTTAGTACATCCTGCAGTGGGAGACTTTTTGTCCATTCTGAAATGCAACATACAAATATACAGGTTTTTCATTTTGGGGGGAAATAAACTGTAATGCTACAACAACTAAATGTTTACACTTTCTAAAGAAAATAAGAGTGGTGCTTGCCTGTGCAAAACTCAGAACCAGAGTGTTGTGGGTGGTTTCCAGGCCATTGACAGGTGTTTTGTGTGGTTGCCAGGGTGTTGCTAGGTGGTTGTGAGGGTGTTCTTGATGGTTGTCAGGGTGTTGCTAGGTGGCCATTTGGGTGTTCTCGATAGTTTCCGGAGTGTTGCTAGGTGGTCATTAGGGTGTTCTCGATGGTTGCAAGGGTGTTGCTAGGTGATCATTAGGGTGTTCTCATTGGTTGCCAGGGTGTTGCTAGGTGGTCGTTAGGGTGTTCTCGATAGATGCCAGGGTGTTGCTAGGTGGTCATTAGAGTGTTCTCGATGGTTGCAAGGGTGTTGCTATGTGGTCATTAGGGTGTTCTCAATGGTTGCCAGGGTGTTGCTAGGTGGTCGTTAGGGTGTTCTCGATAGTTGCCAGGGTGTTGCTAGGCGGTCATTAGATTGTTCTCGATGGTTGCAAGGGTGTTGCTAGGTGGTCGTTAGGGTGTTCTCGATAGTTGCCAGGGTGTTGCTAGGCGGTCATTAGATTGTTCTCGATGGTTGCAAGGGTGTTGCTAGGTGGTCGTTAGGGTGTTCTCGATAGTTGCCAGGGTGTTGCTAGGTGGTCATTAGAGTGTTGGTATTCAGTTGCTAAGGTATTCTGGGTGGTTACCTGCATCCAGTTGCTAGGTGGACACTTGTGTGTTCTCTGTGGTTGGCAGAGTGTTGCTATGCCAATGCTAGGGTGTCCTGGGTGGTCGCTTAGGTATTCTTTGGTTACCATGGCCTTTCTATTAAGTTGCTAGGATATTCAGTTTTTTTGCCTGGGATTTGTTAGGTTGTCACTTTCTGTGGTTGCTTGTGTGTGGCTTGGTGGTTGCCAGGGTGTTTTGGGTGGTTGTCCTGGGGTGTATAGGTGGTCACTAGTGTGTTTTTTGTGGTTGACAGGGTGTTGCATTTCAGTTGCTAGGGTGTTCTTGGTGGTTGCCTGTATTGTGCTTGGTGGTTGCTGCAGTGTTCCCAGTGGTTGTCAGGGAATTGCTATTCAGTTTGCTAGGGTGTTCTGGGTGGTCACTAAGGTGTTGCCATTCAGTTGCTAGGGTGTTCTGGGTTGTTATCTACATCCAGTTGCTAGGTGGACACTTGTGTGTTCTCTGTGCTTGGCAGAGTGTTGCTATGCCAATGCTAGTTTGTCCTGGGTGGTCGCTAGGGTATTCTTTGGTTGCCATGGCATTTCTATTAAGTTGCTAGGATACAGTTTTTTTGCCTGGGATTTGTTAGGTGGTCACTAGGGGGTTCCCAGTGGTTGTCAGGGCATTGCTGTTCGGTTGCAAGGATGTTTTGGGTGACCACTAGAGTGTTGTTATTTGTTTGCTTGGGTGTTCTCTGAGGTTGCCAAGGTGTTGCTATTCACTTGCTAAAGTGTTCTGGGTGGTAGCCAGGGAGTTACTATTTAGTTGCTAGGGTGTTCTAGATGGTTGCCTGGGATTTGTTAACTTTCTGTGGTTGCTTGTGTGTGGCTTGGTGGATGCCTGGGTGTTTTGGGTGGTTGTCCTGGGGTGTATAGCTGGTCACTAGGGTGTTTTTTGTTGTCAGGGTGTTGCATTTCAGTTGCTAGGGTGTTCTGTGTGGTTGCCTGTATTTTGCTTGGTGATTGCTGCAGTGTTCCCAGTGGTTGTCAGGGAATTGCAATTTGGTTGCTAGGGTGTTCTGGGTGATCACTAGGGTGTTGCTTTTCCATTGCTAGGGTGTTTTCTACAGTTGCCTGGGTGTTGCTAGGTGATCGCTAGGTGTTCTGTGTGGTTATTTACTGGCCAAAGTCAGATATTATTTAGCAGAGATGGGCCACTTCTATTAAAATGAACGTGAGAAACTAAAATGCCCAATGGTCAACGGATATTGAAAGGAAGTCCCAATTATAGGAAAATACCTTTTAGATACAGACATCACCTGTCAATCAACTCAAGAATGTGCATGTGCATTAGTTATTCAAGCCGGTAAAATTGAGTTGTTTTTTGGGTAATCTAAGGTAAAGAAGCCCAATTTATGATTCCAGTGTTTTACTGCTGATTTTGAATCTCTCCTCAACAAGCCACATGATTTGAGGTATCATTCATTGTCCAAATTGTTCGGGAGAAATAACGTTATTGCGTGCCAAAATATAGCAATTAGGGTTGTATTCAAATCCTTAACCCAAAGTATAAGCTATAGTGTTTGCCTTAGCAACACCACTAATGGCAGAAAGTACAAAAATAGACTTAAATGTAAAACCCAATATTGTATTGTGTCAGTACTGTATTATGTAACCAAGCAGGAGCAACTGAGCGGTGCAGCCCCGACATGCTATCAAAGACTACATCTGTTTTTATGCCCTTCAGGGTCACCGTGGTTCTTCAGTATGTGTTCCCTCCCTCTCTTTGTTGTAACCGGCTCAGTTTTCACAACAAAAATAGGCCGTCGTAGAGCTCTGTCATTGTATGCCACAAACAGGTGCACTCTCAAAAGAGACTCGGGAAACCTCAAGAGCATTAAACAATCGCACGGCATGCAAATAACTGAAAATAGTGTTATTTATGCGATCCTTCTGTATCCATGCACAGGTGTATGAGTTCATAGACCTCACAAATGCTGCTTGTGACACAAGTCTTAAATGTTTTTACTGGAGCAAAAGTTCAAAATTGTTGATTCAATGCAGAGACAGACAGTGAGAGTAATAGTTTGTGTAGCTAATTATTAAAGCAGGAGTTTAGGAAAAAATGTAACTGCAACAGACTCCCAAAACACGGTAGACATGGTAACTATGTTTTTAGATGGAAAAGAGCTGCGTGAAATTTTGTAATATTTTCCTTTCGCGTTCTATGGAAAACATGAGAGTGATTCAATCATGCCAAAGTTACATTTTTGGATGATCTAATCTTTGAGCAATACTGCATGAACTAGGCCAAGAACACTGTAATTCTTCTTTCCCGATCACATCGTCCGTGCACACAGATCAGAGCGCACATGATAGTGAACACCCCTGCGAGTTGAGTCCGAGTGATGTGGGTGGTGTCACCGGGTCTGGACATGTTTGTGCTCTAGTAAGCCTTGGCGTGGTGCCAACAATGCAGTGGAAAAGGAGAAGGAGATAGAGAGAGAGAAATCTATATGTGCTGGCACACCGTCTACAGCTGCTTCTGGAAAATTCTGCACCCTACCCCAGTATGCATGACACGCAGAGCAAGAGTGCTGGAGCTGCCCGGCTTCACTGGACACCAGATTTACAAAGTCATTTTTTATTAATGTGGTTTGCATGCAACCTTGGGAATTTCATTAAAACATTTCCAGGTTACATTTCAGCAGAAAATCAAATGGGAATAAAAACAGAAAAATTATATTTTTCAAGGAAAGGAAGCCGTTTTTTAGGTCCATTACAATGTTGCAACATTAATGGTGATAATAAATAATAATAATAATTATTATTTATTTATTATTATTAAGAATAATAATAATTATTATTTTAATAACAAATATAATTAATATTTGACATTAATTACTCATTATAATAATAATAATTATTATTTTAATCATTATTATTAATTAATTTTAACACAATTAATATGATTAATGTAATGTAACAATCATTATTATACTTGATAATATAATTTATTATGTATTATTTATATTAATTAATATTTATTTATAAAATTATTAATAATTGATCACTAAGTATTAAATACAAATTTTTTTAATAATTCGTTTTTAATAATAATTTGTAATGAATACTATGGATAATTATCAATAATTAATAATAATAATAGTAAACATTAATAATATCAAATGACACTGAACCTTAAAATGTTTGAATATTTGAATTTGGAGTATATTTGTAATGATTTTTTATTTAAAATATAATTGATTTAAAGTAGTTTTTTTATTAAATTACTTTATTTGAAAAACAAAGTATATTACTAATAATTTGTAATTAATAATATTGATAATTATCTATAATTAATAATACTAATGATAATAATAATATTAATGATAAACATTAATAATAATAATATTGCCTTATAAACCTTAACATGTTTGAATATTTACATTTTGAGTCCTTTTTAATATATTTTATTTAAAAAAATAATAATTGTATTTTTATAAATTTACTTGATTTATAAAAAAAATAATAAATTTATATATATATTTATTATTCCTAATCCTCAATGGGGATTCCCATTAGTTTCATTAATATAATACAGTATTTTTTACAGTATTAAAGTAAAAAAGGACGGTAATACAGTATGCAAATGATTTTAATAGGCTTAATTTTCTTTAAGCAAAATATATTTTTGACTTGGGGGTGAAATATGACCTGAACTGAACTGACATGTTCTCGTATGGTTGTGTGAGCGTTACAATGAATACTTTATTCTAGTCTTACCGTCCAAACTTGTGGACGTTAGTAATTCTGTCGTCAGAGTTCATGATCTTGGTGTTTGTCCTGTAGTCCCCAGTAAACACCTTAATGTGAAAATCAAGAAATATCACATATGAGTTATGAGTGGTGGTGGCATAGTGGGCTAAAGCACATAACTGGTAAACAGAAGGTTGCTGGTTCGATCCCCACAGCCACCACCATTGTGTCCTTGAGTAAGGCACTTAACTCCAGGTTGTTCCGGGGGGATTGTTCCTGTAATAAGTGCACTGTAAGTCACTTTGGATAAAAGCATCTGCCAAATGCATAAATGTAAATGTAAAATCACATGTCAGCTTTAAATCAAGTATATCAGTGGCATCGGCTTGAATGAGTTTACATCCCATTTCACAACATTAAAGCACATGAGGTCATTTCCAGTTCTGTGGTGGAGAAATGTGAAGAAGATATCTTCATGCCAGCTTATCGACTGCGCCAACTGCGGTATTTTCCGTCCTTTGAGTGGAGCAACAGCTGCTGCAATGTCTTGACTTGCTCGGGGATGCAGATAAAAATGCTGATGCGGCCTGATATTTTAAGGCCTGTGATGCCTCTGGAGAAAAAGAGTCAGGCAGCAGGGGGCAATTGCCCCAGAGGTGGTCTTAACTCCAGGATCATCTCCGCAGTCCAGCAGATCTGTTAAAAATTCCATTTGGTATTCTCAGAGAGGTGGGAATACTTTCCCTGTCAGTCCGGGAGATGGACAGGCAAACTGGAAAACTGAAACCACGCCAGGAAAAAGCAATCTACGGTGCGTCATGGATGTTTAAAAGTGTTCTTCAAAATGATTTCGTCATCGCAAATACTTTACTTAATTATCTGAGAAAGAACCTCAGACATATTGTCATGCAAGGAATGAATAACGTTGCATAATTAACATAAATGACAACGAGTTTAATTGTTTGCCAATGCCAGTGTAAATCCCTTAAGCTTTTGCAGTCTTCGTTGCAGGAGAACGTGTTACAGAGGACATGTACGGCCTTGTTATCATGTCATGTTCTTGAAGTTCAAGCAATTTCTGTTCGTTAATGAAATAATCGAGTGTTGAGTCAAGTAAAGTAATTTTGTGAACGCCTTGAAGCGAGGAACATTGTGTAAGAAATGCAAATGCAAACCAGACAGCCATAAATGTGAAGGTGGTGCAGTTACTGTGTGCTGCATGCAACTTTATAATGTTATGCATTATTATGCCATGTGCTTCTACTACATGGAATATTTTATTAGCACATTGCATTGGATCCAGTATTGCATGCTGATTGATCCCCTTTGCAATTAATCTTAACCTCCGAGGACAGTGAAGGAATTAGATTTTTAATAGTTTTGCATTACCTCACAACAATTATTTTGGGTCCCTCGCAATATCTTTATCCATCGTTTACGAATGTTAACAATGGTTTCACTATAGTAAAACTGCAGTAACTGTGATGGTAGTAACCAGGGCTGGACTGGTAATGTGGCATACCGGGCATTTTCCCGGTGGGCTGACACACTTTGGGACCAATCAGGGGCGGACTGGCCAGCAGGAGAACCGAGCGGGCTGGTGGGTCGGCTGCGAAATGTGCCGGATGAGCCACCGTGTTATGCAGAATGGACCACAAAACGGTACTGCGATATGCCGAAAAGGACAGCAAATCAATTATGTATATATATATATATATATATATAATATTTTGGTCACATTTCAGCTTTTTAAAAATGAAAAAACCATGAATACAGTCAATAAATATGATCATATTTTGCATATATTATTTTCTCGTTATTTTGATTTTTGTTTAATTAAAAAATTTGTACTAGGGCTGTCAATTTAACGTGTTAATTCGGTACAATTAATTATATAAAAAATAATGCATAATCATTAAATTTTCTTTAACACAATCATGTCCCCGGACCGTAATAAGGAATATTCCTTCCATCTGAGCAATTCAAGACTGTAGTACCAGCTGTTGTCTCCAGGGGGCAGTAAGTGAAACTCCAGCTGTATATAGGCAACGAGCAGCTTATACAGAGAGCAATCCACACTTACCAACATCAGTATTTATATATTTACTTATTTATAGTTATTTAATCATTACTGTTGATTATTGTGCTATTTACAGGTATTTACATTGATTTGTTGAACAAGTGCTATAAACTGGTACTGTCTCTTTAAGAAAACCATAAGTAAAGGAGCACATGCATGATTAGAATTAAATGTTTTTTGTTTTTTTTTTGGTTGTTTTTGATTAACAACTGACTGTAAGAAACAGAAAGGGCATTAAAAGACAGATTATTTAGTGACAAATGGGTCGCGTGGATCGTTGTTGGACACGCATTACACGGATCAACTTTTACCCTCAACACACAGTGAAAGGATCTCGCTGCTGAACTCTTTATGACTAAACTACACAATTACTGGTGTGAGAAATCTGAACATTTACCAGCCAGTCAGGGCATTTTCCCGGTGTGCCGACGCACTTTTGGGCCAATCAGGGGCGGGCTGGCCATCTGGAGAACCGAGCGCCATTGAGAAATGAGCCGCTGCATTATGCAGAACGGACCACAAAACGGCACCACGATATGCAGAAAAGGACAGCGAACATTATTTGCACAGCATTTGCACACAGGCCTGCTTGGGTTTCTGTGGTACCATTTCAAATATCGTATCAGAATGTGATGCGAACGCTGTCAATCGTCACCACAGTCTTAGCTAAGATGTGCATGACACAGTTTTACTGTAAAATGTAGCAAAATCTGTATTTGTCTACACATGTCACATGGGTCATATCACAAAAAGCTGGCTTTTTAACAATCGTACCAAATACATATGGGCCCCTTACTGTACTAAACCTAGTTTGAACAGAAGAGGATGTGGTTAGTTTTGGTCAGGTCATGTGACAGTCGACTAACACTAGAGGGGTAAACACTCGTTGCATTAGCATGTTTAAACCGAAAGAGGTTGTGTAGTCTGACAAAGAGCTGTTTGCAATGACGTTTCAATTGCAGATTGGGAGGGGGAGATTGATGTGGACAAACACATGCACATCCCTTTGTTCTGGAACCCATCACAGTGTTGTCAACTTAGTTATTTACAACATAGCACCATGGCAGTACCATGGTATCAGATGGTTATACCATAGTACTTTGATATATACCATGATGCTAAATGATTAGCATATCCATGTACCATGGTATTCACATGGTTCTCCCAAGATATCTCAAATAATATGTTTGTTTTAATCATCATGAACATAGCTGAAATGAACAAGTAAGTATTTGACCTCAAAACAAATGTGATGATTCTTGGGATTTTCATTCGATACATAAAACTGCAACATTTTAAATGCTATTAAATGTTCAAAATCAACCCTTATAAGCATGCTAAACGCACCAAAAAATCGTGGAGTTGGCGTGAACGGGTATTTAGACATTGTACATGATGCGGGCCTTTAGCCCGGTGTACCCTGCTTTATTAAAAATATTTATCAATATATTTGTCATAATATTTAATCAAAATATGTAACTACGCGATCACCACGGAAACGCCTTTTCATTTTCGCGGACGTCACCAATCCCATTATTTTTCTACCCCACCCCTCCATACACCTGTCATCTTATAATCAATTTCTGATCAATAAAATACAATGGCAAGAAAAGTATGTGAACCCCTTTGGAATGATCTGGTGTTCTGCATTAATTGGTCATTAAATGTGACTTTGATGAAGATGAGGTCACAAGTGTAGACAAACACAATGTGCTTAAGATAACAACACACAAACAATTATAATATTTAATGTCTTTATTGAACACATCACATTAAACATTCACAGTGATGTGGAAAAAGTAAGTGAACCCTTGGATTTCACAACTGGTCGATTCTCTTTTTGAGTACTTCTATAACCTCAAACAAGCGTTTACGGTAGCTGCGGATTAAACCTGGACAACGTTCAGAAGGAACTTTGCAGCATTCTTCCTTACAGAACTGCTTCAACTCAGACATACTCAGGATGCTTTGATGTTTGGTGTGAACGGCTCTCTTGAGGTAATTTCACAGCCTCTCTATTGGGTTAAGGTCACCCAAAAAGGTGGATTTGCTTTTTTTGAAGCCATTCTTTAGTGGATTTACTTCAACGTTTAGAGTCATTGTCCTGCTGCATCACCCAACTTATACTGAACTTCAGCTGGAGCACAGCCACCCTGACATTACCCAGTAGGATATCTGGATAAACATTGGAATACATTTTTCCCTCGATGATGGCAAGCGGTCCAGGCCCTGAGGCAGCAAAGCAGCCCCAATTCATGATGCTCCCTCCAGTTTCAATGATTCCTTCAGGTCTTCAGCTGTCAATCTTGGGTTCTTTTTGACCTCATTGAGCATTCTGCGGTGTGCCTTTTGAGTCATCAGTAGCTACAGTACTAAATCGTGTCCATTTATAGAAAACGTGTCTAACTGTGTTCAGATGAATATCTAAACTCTTTGAGATAATGTTGTAACACTTTCCAGCTTCATGCAAAGCAACAATTCCTGATCGTAGGTCGTCTGAGATCTCTTTATTGCAAGGCATGGTCCACGTCATCGGATGCTTCATAGAATAGAAAACTCAAAATACTTGAGTGCTTTTTACCTCCAATCTCATTACATTAATTGTATGCCAGGTTTGCCAACTCCTGAATTAGTTTTGGTTAACATCATTAGCTTAGAGGTTCACATACTTTTTCCAACCCACACTGTGAATGTTTCAATGATGTATTCAGTATGTACTAGAACAATACAAACAAATCGTGTTAATAGTTAACATAGATTGTGTTTGTTCATTATAACTTTTTAATTCAAAAACAAATTTATACACATAGGCAGGTAATTCCAAAGGGTTCACTTAATTTTTCCTGCCACTGTATGTCCCAACCTACATTTTTTTCCCTTATTGAATAGCATGTGGCACTCTGAAATATGTCACACTTGGAAATACATTTTTGACTTTCTCAATAGCAGTTCCTCCCCTAGGATTAATGGCACAAATAGTTACCTCAGAATATTGCGCAAGGTCTGGTTGGCAGAGTTGCTTGAGGGCAGTAGTTTGTCAGGTGGAGATAGTGGAGGTGGAACCATGTCTGTGAGGGGGAGGAAAGAAGATTACCCAAAATACACCATGCTGAGTGGTGGCTCATAGATGACAGGCCATAGAGATGAAAGACAGAAGCCTCAGAGCCGTGACTCACGCTATATCTATTCTTTATGCTCGTATTCAACTGTAGCTCGAAGTTTACTTTCAGAGAAGTCATATTCTCAAGGGTTAATGTTACACTTCCCAACAGAAAGAGACAAAACATTTCCAAAGATCTTTTTAGTATCTCATTGTTAGCATTGTTTTTCTCCTAAAGTGCAATGAGATTAAATGGAGAGTAAAAATGAGACTTGCCTAAATCGCCTAAATCTGAATGAGAATGATGGGTGGGAGATGAAAATGTACTGCATGGTAGTTCTGATGACCCAACTAACTTCAAGCTTGTCTTTGGTTTAGTCATAGCTATCCCGTCAGTGCGTCAGAGACTATCCAAACACGGAGTATGTGGGATTTGATTTATCATTGACAGCAGGATCAAAGGAAACCGGGGTAACAAACAACAAATGGTGTGTTGCTTTGAAACCGAGGTGTCATCAAAAATAGCTCCACTCTGGTTGCTCAGAAACCTTCTATCGTTTCACTTGGCGTCTGCAATCGAGTTGTTGTTTTAAGACACAAACACGCCGGACATGTTTCTCTGATGATCTGTGCCATGCAAACACTTAACCCTTGTGCATCCTTGTGGACATTTTTGGCTTTTTCAGTTTTGTTTTTTTGATAACTTTGTCTGTGTTAATGCTAACTGCATAAAATTTTCCACAGGTGTGAATTTTTATTGGAATTTTAATATTTGCACTAGTTACACAAAATACTCCCTCTTAGCGTCGTTTTGGACAAAAATGGCACATTGAAACCCATTAAAACTGCGATTTTTAATCCCAGTGCCATTTAACTATAAAATTATGCAATCTTGTTTAACATGCTTTCATTATGTTGGCAAGGCTTCAAAATTTACATTTTAAATATTTTTTACCAGATCGTGCCATTTGTTCAGGTTTGGCATATCATCGCTTTTGTTGTTGTTTTCTGCTGTTTTTGGCTTATGCATATTATAGAGCCAATTAGATACATTATGAATATATAATTGTGTGAGTGTGTTGGTATGGATTTCAGAGTGTGGTTTGTATGTGTCTGAGGCTCTAATAATAAAAATAAAAAAATTCTGTTTAGCATTTATTAAATTGAAAATAATTGTAATTATTATATTTTTATAAAAAACAACAGTGGCATTATGTAAACAAACCGCATTTAAAGTGTTAAAATTCTGAAAATAAATGAATGTTTGGTAATTATGATTAGAACTGATTCTGGTTAAAATATAAGTCAGTGAAAGTAGAAAAAATATTATTCTATAATATTTTTATGACACTTTTGACATGGCCATTTTTGTCCATTATGGACCTGAGTGGTAGCTTTTTTTAAATCTGATACTGCATAAAAAATATGAAAGCATCAAAATGAATGTTGTTGTTAATCATTGACATATCCGAGGCTCTAATAATCAAAGAAAAAAAATTCTGCTTAGCATCTATTAAATTGAAAATAATTACTATTTTTCATTTTTTCCTAAAAAACAACAGTGGCATTATGTAAACAAACCAGCGTTTAAAGGGTTAAAATTCTAAAAATGAATGAATGTTTGGTCATTATGATTAGAGCTGATGCTGGTTAAAAAAATTATGTCAGTGAAAGTGGAAAAAAATATAAATCTATAATATTTTTATGACAGTTTTTGGACATGGCCATTTTTGTCCATAATGAACCTATGTGTAACTTTTTTTAATTGATGCACAAGGGTTAAACCTGCTCTTGATGCTCACTGAACGTTTTGAGTAACATCAGCATATGCTAGTTTAAATTCTGAATTATGTAACACTCATTATAATCAACAAAAGGAATACATTCCATTCTGATACATCTGATACATTTGATGTTTGTCAAAGGTCACAATTGTGTTACGGCAATTCCAGTGACTCACATGTCTTTGGCAGCTGGTGTCTCTTAAAGGGTTCAATATCATGAAGAACCGCATTTTTCTAGATCCACGAGACGAGGGAAGCATGTTACATTCGACATATGACATACAGTACATTAGTCATTTGTATTGCATTAATAAATGTGGAATAACGTTTTCTTAAAATATAGTGTTGGAAGGAGGCTAGCTTCAATTTGATGCCTGTATTGTTCCCTGTATGTCTGTTTTATGATTGGTAAGTCTCTATGGGAATCAAGCCAAGTCGGATGATATCTTACGATCTTATTACGAGTTGCATGAGACAGTGTTGCCAATTGTTAGTACTCTTACTTTAGAAGCCAATGGCACATTTGTTTGTACCTTTATGTTAACAGTGAGAAGCCGTTCAGAGCTGGTGCTCATTTGGAGGTGGGCTGCATATCCATGGACCGTTAAAACCAATCTGATAGTCAGCTGAGCTTCAGTCAAGCCTGTCGGCCGAGTCCACAATCCTGCCCCCAATCTTCCTCTTCTAACCCCCCAGAGAGACACAATTATAGGTTTGTTTTGTTTCTAAGGACACCTTTACAGCTCAGCGATGAGACATTCACCCCAGAGAACAAACAGAATATTCCATTTTATATCTCTCACACTTGTTTTGGCACTCTTTGTATTATTTTGATGCAAAAATACGTTTTTGAGCTCTTTAAAATATTTGGGCTGTATATGTCTGCTAAATGACTTGGGGCTCAATGTTAAGAGCATAAGTGTTAAGCACTGCACAGCGCAGTGCTTTAAGTCATAAGCGCAGTCAATGACATGAAGTTTTGGTATTTTCATGCAAGCATGCGCCAAGTCTAGGCGCAAACGGGTTTGGCAAAAAGGGTGGACCAAGTGCAATGTAATTCTGAGGTTCTTCTATGGTTATTCCACTCCCCCCACCCCTGGAAGTGGCCTTGACCACTCCAGGCAGTCGGCTAGGAGCTCCTTCTCTCCTCGCGGTCGGCAGCAGTTCCTCTGCTTTCAGGAGGCCGGGCTCCCCCGTCCCCCGGAAGATGGCCACGGCTGGATGGTAGCTGCGAGAACTCGACTACGGCGTATCCCTCCTCCTTCCCGGATTTTGGCACCAGTGTTAAGGGAAAGCAGGAGGCGAGAACCGGCTTGACGATATAAATAATAGTTTTAATATAAAACTGAACCAAAAAACACAAACACACACATATGACAGTCAGCTGCCCGTAAAAGTGCTCTCTCTGTCGCACCACCATTCGCAGTCGGCCTTTATCCCTCATGGAGGCTTGATTAGCCTGATTAGGGGCCGGGTGTGCAGAATCACGACCCAGCCCTACGCCCTGTCACAACATCGTAGTGCACTCATGAAAATAAAGTCCTGTAAATGTGAAAGAGAATACTAATAAAAAAATACTATTGCATTACAATATTTTTATTTATACCGGTACCATATTTGTCGAAGTACCTTGGAGAACAAAGTGCTACAATGGTACAGTATATGGTTATGTTCATAATTCAATACCATAGGTGAATCTCACGATAAAATGGGTCATATTTCACCACAAGAGATCAAATGAAAGAAACAAGAAATTATATTTTGCCTAAAGAAAGTTTGGCCTGTTTTGAGTACAATTCAGTTTTTTGCATGGTGATATTTCAACTAATGCCCATAACTAAAATAATCTCAAAATGCAACAAAACAAAACACTTAATGGTCCTTATTAAGCTTCATTTTCTTAATACATTATCTTCCTTTTTGTGTGCATAAACATGACCCGGATATTCTTTACAGTTTTTGTCAGATACACTAATATATCATTGTACCATAGTACCACCACATTGCTTTAAAGGTGATCATTATGGTAGACTGAATGCAGAGATGAGATGCTACCAGCAACAGTCTGTCAACATACAAGGGAAGAAACACATTTTGACCTAAAAGTGGGACCTAAAACAGCCTGTACATCACAACAACTACTAAATAATTTATCAAGAGTTAAAAGCACCCTCTAAAGCAAAAAACTCTTTCTATATGCCGTTTTATTTCATGGTGAACTCACTCAGCCAATCGCTGTGAATAACAGTATGTTTGTTTATTCAATGGGTTTCTTTGAAGCGCAAGAACTGTTTAGCCCATCCTCAAAGTCAGAAACATCAGATACACGGAGTCGAGTAATTTAACACTTGAACGGTGCAGGCAACTTTTTATGAAAGTAAACCGCTTAAGGGAGAAACAAACAAGTAAACAAACATCCGTGTACTAAAGAATGAACAAACTGGGTATGAAGTGTTCCAAAATCTTCTCATTTGCATTTTAATGGAAATACATTTAAAAAAAAACTACTCTCCTCTAAGTTTCCATACTACGACTTCCTCTACTCGACCAGTCAGATGGTCCGTAATCTGCTGAGCCTTTGCCCTGACAAGAGACGGGTAAGCCAACGGTGTGATTGGGCCATGACAGTGCCTGAAATAGTTGCTTGTTGACGTTCATTCAGCAGCCTGGGACACCCCCATCTGCTAAGAGCCAGCGCTAGCTTTAATCCATCACTGTTTGGATGTTCATGTTTATGTGTGTGTGTATCTGAGTGACCTCACTGATGCTGTGTTAGGGCTTTAAGACTCCCGTAGAGTTAAATGGTATATTGTAATGGTCAACAGTCAGGGTAGAAGATATGTTGAATTTCACATTTAAAAACAAGGTATCCAACAGCTGTACATCCTACTGAACAGTCTGTATGTCTATCCCAGCTAACCAATTTAGGCAGATTTTAGCTGGTATAATCTGGTCTCCCAGGCTGACCAGCTAAAGAGCCCCCAAAACCCATCTATGACCAGCTAATGACCAGCCTGACCAGGGTTGGAAACCAGCTAACAAGCTTAGACGGGTCTGAGCTGGTCTTACTTGGTCAGACTGGAGGACCAGATTAAACCAGCTAAAAAACATCTAAAGCCAGTTAAACGACCAGTTTGACCAGACTTGGAGACCAGCTAACCATCTTAGCCTGGTTTTAGATGTTCTTAACTGGTTTATGCTGGTCTCCCAGTCTGCCCAATTAAAATATTTCCACCATCTCTCTAAAACCAGCAAACAGACCAGCCTGACCAGACTGGGAGACCAGCTAACTAGCTTTAAACCAGTGAAAAAGCACCCAAAACCCCTCTAAAACTAGCTTTCAGACCAGCTTGATCAGGCTGGCAGTTTAAAAAAAAGAAGCCCAAAACCTCTCTAAAACCAGCTAACAGCAGCCAGTTTAGGCTGGTTAGCTGGCTTGTTTAAGATAATCCCAAAGCCTGAGCTGCCTAGGAGACCAGCTAACCAGCTTAGGCTGGTTTTAACTGGTCTTTGCTTGTTTAAGATAATCTCAAAACATGACCAGCTAAAAAGCACCGTAAACCCTTTTAAAACCAGCCACTAATCCAGTCTGAGCAGGCTGGGAGACTAGCTAACCAACTTAGGATGGTATTAGCTGGTCTTAGATGGTCAGATTGGAAGACCAGTTTAAACCAGTGAAAAAGCACCCAAAACCACTCTAAAACTAGCTTTCAGACCAGCTTGGTCAGGCTGGCAGTTTAAAAAAAAGAAGCCCAAAACCTCTCTAAAACCAGCTAACAGCAGCCAGTTTAGGCTGGTTAGCTGGCTTGTTTAAGATAATCCCAAAGCCTGACCATCTAAAAAGCACCGCAAACCCTTTTAAAACCAGCCACTAAACCAGTCTGAGCAGGCTGGGAGACTAGCTAACCAACTTGGGCTGGTATTAGCTGGTCTTCCAGTCTAGCCAGCTAAAGAGAGCCTAAACTCTTAACACTAGCTAACATACAACCTGACCAGGTTAGAAGAACAATAAACAATCGTAGGCTGGTTTTAGCTTGTTTATGTTGGTCTCGGGTTGCCCCAAACCCCTCTAAAACCAGGGAACAGACCAGCCTGACCAGGTTGGTAGACCAGCTAACTAGCTAAGGCAGGTTTTATCCATTTTTTTCAGCAGGACAATGTGTATAAAGGTAGCATCAAGAAATTGTCCTCAGAAAAAGCATGCACATGTCAGCGAGCTAGCGTTTACATGTGAATGATTTCCGATGGCAAGAGCAGCTTGCATTGCTAAATCACTGCATCCGTCCTATTTGCCTATTATGACGGAGAGTTGTTTTCTCGAGCTGATTGCTTTACTCTGGACCTCATTGATATAAGAGCGACCATAAAGCAGCATTTGTTCCACCAACGATCAAAGTAATTGAACATGGGAGAAGTACACTTTGAGCGGGAAGTTGTTCCCGCAATCAAAACCTACTTACTTGCCGGCCTCTAAAAACAGAACGGAGAGATAAATGGGGGAGAAACTTGTTACCAAGTGCTGTTGCCCTTCTGCGTATTTATCTCTGTTTCCTGGTAGGGTATGTAATCATTGCCTGGGACTTATCAGTAATGACGCCATGTAAGCCACTGTCACCTTCTGTTTTACAGACTTTGGACATTGACCAAGCTTCTCTTGTATGATTTAATGCCTCTTAAGCCTGCTTTGCTGTTAGCTTCAGGTCTCTACCTGCGGTTAAACCAAAAAGAAAGTAAGCGAGAATTAGCACTGGATGGATAATGTCTTACAGAATGTAACACCTTTTAAATGAATAACTCAAGAATTAAAACTAAAAACAGGTCTGACCGTGAAGTCGTGACAACAACACGATAACGTGTGAGTTATTCAACAGTGGGAGAAAAACACGTTTTTCTTTGATTGTTTGTCCAAGGCTTCTAGGCTAAACCCCCGTCATCATTTTGAATTATGTATTGTGATGACACACAGAAATGTCTCTTGCAGAGATGGTAATACAAGTCTGTTTTCCCCAGACGCTCAAGAGTTATTATATTCCTGCCATATGTTTTCTTATGGTTTTAAGCTTACTCAACAAGCTGTGACGGCTCCAGCACTTTCTTTGGTAGCATGTAAACTTCACAAAGAGTAGAAAACCAGCTCTGGGTGGCTTTATTCTTCAGAGTTTGTTGGTTGGACTTTATTTTCCAGATCTTGAGTTTGTTGGTTGGACATTATTCTTCAGATCTTGAATTTGTTGGTTGGACTTTATTTTCCAGATCTTGAGTTTGGTGGTTGGACTTTATTTTACAGATCTTGTGTTTGTTGGTTGGACTTTATTTTCCAGAGCTGGAGGTCGTTGGTTGGACTTTATTTTCAGATCTTGAGGTCGTTGGTTGGACTTTATTTTTAGATCTTGAGGTCGTTGGTTGGACTTTATTTTTAGATCTTGAGGTCGTTGGTTGGACTTTATTTTTAGATCTTGAGGTCGTTGGTTGGACTTTATTTTTCAGATCTTGAGGTCGTTGGTTGGACTTTATTTTTAGATCTTGAGGTCGTTGGTTGGACTTTATTTTCCAGATCTTGAGGTCGTTGGTTGGACTTTATTTTCCAGAGCTGGAGGTCGTTGGTTGGACTTTATTTTCAGATCTTGAGGTCGTTGGTTGGACTTTATTTTTAGATCTTGAGGTCGTTGGTTGGACTTTATTTTTAGATCTTGAGGTCGTTGGTTGGACTTTATTTTTCAGATCTTGAGGTCGTTGGTTGGACTTTATTTTCAGATCTTGAGGTCGTTGGTTGGACTTTATTTTCCAGATCTTGAGGTCGTTGGTTGGACTTTATTTTTCAGATCTTGAGGTCGTTGGTTGGACTTTATTTTTAGATCTTGAGGTCGTTGGTTGGACTTTATTTTTAGATCTTGAGGTCGTTGGTTGGACTTTATTTTTCAAGATCTTGAGGTCGTTGGTTGGACTTTATTTTTCAGATATTTTGTTTATTGGTTGGAATTTATTTTTCAGATTTTGAGTTCTTTGTTTGGAATTTGTAGTTCCAGATCTTGAGTTCTTTGGTTCGGCTGTTCCTAATCTTTAATTTTGCAGTTGGGCTTTGTTTTCCAAATCACAAGTTTCATCAGTTCCTTCACAGACCTAATAAAGTCTTTAATCACTAAAATATTCCTACATTCAACTCTCCAATCAAGGGTATTTAATTAAGGAAAATTACGCACTTCAGAATCAAAGCAGCCAGGAGAAGGTGTTGTATCCAGGATATTTTCACTTGGCACCATTACGTCAACCTGTAACTAGTTTAGCAGGTCTGAACATACTGTATTTGGTGCTATATTAATAATGAATAATTTAGTGTTTAGGTCTATAATAATACAGATATTATAGTTAAAAATTCTCTACACACAAGAAGAGATGGATAAAAAAACCACATGTTCTATCAAGATTGCCACAAGTCTCTTGTGAAACATCATCTATGAGAGCTGTTCTCAATGGAGCTCCTCAATGATATGATGAAATCGTTTCCACAGTGCTGTTTTGTTTTCCAGTGGAGATGTTTATCTGTAATGGAGAGTGAGATATGGCTGGAGTCCTGCGGACACTAAACTCACATTACATATGCGGAGCAGCGTGGGAATACTGGGGTAAAGCAGAACACAATGTAACATTAGACATCCATCTGTTTTGTATCAACTACTCTCAACGAGTCAATGTAGGCCAAAACATCTACATTGAGAATGATACTATGTAGGAAAATGTTGCCACATGAATAGTCAGTCCCTCCAGGAATTTGCGATCTTGCGACACAAACATGTATGCCGATTCAACCACTCTCTGCGTTATTTGTGATAGCTTGCAATTTTGTATAATTTCTGCAATTTTTCCACATAAACTGTAAACCTGATCAGGCAACCAGATCACTTTTCTCCATGTTTGACAGTGGAAATAAAAATGCTTAAAATGTTTGATGCAGCCAAGACGTTTCCAACTGCACAGCAGCCATTGTATCATTTCCACATAGGGTTGCCAACAGTCCCATTTCACCCGGGACGTCCCATATTTTGGGCGAAATAACGGCGTCCCATACAGGATGGCTTTTGTCCCTTATTGTTGAGCTTAGATGCTTGAAGGGGATCCTATTGCGTTCACTATCAAAATGGATAGACTTTCATGGAACACAGATGGTACATCACAGCTAGCATTTAGTCTTCACACTCTTCAGGAGCTGCTCTGAGTGCGGAGCGCAATAAGTGCAGAATCACTGTAATTGTTCTGCCGGTGTTTAATGAGTATGGGCCATTATTTTTCCTTTTAGTTTGACCTTGAAGGTCCACAACGTACTCTACGCAAGTCTTTTACAGTTAAAGTTAGTTAAACTGTGGACATGTTTATAGCTATCTACCTGATTCAAGTAGGTATAGCTGCAGGCCGGAGACCTCCAAATATGATCTCCAAAAGAGGGCGGAGATACTCCAGAATAGGGCGTGGTTAGTCCATAAATGGGTTGCACCAACTTGCAGTGTCACTTCCACTCTGGGCTGGACTGGTAATCTGGCATTCTGGGCATTTTCTCGGTGGGCCGACGCACTTTAGGGCCGTTCATGGTTGGATTGGCCATCGGGAGAACCGAGCGGGCCGGTGGATCGGCCACGAAACGGGCTGCTATGAGCTAAAATGAGCCACCACGTTAAGCAGAACGGACCACAAAACGGCGCCGCAACATGCAGAAAATATACCCATCCAGTCTTGTGTCTCTGGGCCAAATTCATCTCCAAAAGTGACTGATTTAAAGCAAATAATAATGCATTCATGAGAGATGCTGGTTTCAGGCTTGGTTCCATTTGCATGCCCAACAGAGGTCAACATTTGGATTAATGATGTGTACAGGAGATGTGGGCACCCATTAGAAAAATAATTGGTATGTAATGTGTTGCAGGTAGCCAGACTCTGCCCGGGAAGACATGTAGATAGAAATGTTCATGTTTGTCATGATAAATGATTGTCAAATGCAATGTGTAGTTCATTCAGAGCACAATGAACTGCACAATTATTCGGCCTATATGATGGAGTTCTGGTGGTTTCAATCATCTTTTATTGGATTCTCTTACATAATCTTGGGTTTATTTGAAGGTCCATATACATAATCTAGAGTACGCTTTATCAGTGTCATTTGTCTGAACGTTAGGGCTTAATCATGATACACGAGCAGAACAAATGGTTGTGTTAATTGTTATTAACCCTTGCATAGCGGGTCAAATTGGCCCGATAGTGTATTATCTTTTGAAAATGTTATCAATAAAACCAGTTATACACTTGAGATTAATGGTAAGCCTCAAGAATCTTGTTTGTGACCCAAACCAGTGTCATTTTGTATCACTACCCACATCTTCACCGGCAGCCATATCACCCTGCAGCTCTTGCCTGGTTGCCCACTAAAGCTAAGCAGGGTTGAGCCTGGCCAGTACCTGGATTGGAGACCTCCTGGGGAAAACCAAGGTTGCTGCTGGAAGTGATATTAGGGAGGCCAGCAGGGGGTGCTCACCCTATGGTCTGTGTGGGTCCTAATGCCCCAGTATAGTGATGGTGATACTATACTGTAAAAAGGCTCCGTCCTTTGGATGAGATGTTAAACCGAGGTCCTGACTCTCTGTGGTCATTAAAAATCCAAGGACACTTCTTGTAAAGAGTAGGGGTGTAACCCTGGTGTCCTGACCAAATTCCCCCCATTGGCCCCTATCTATCATGGCCTCATATTAATCTCCATTCCTGGATTGGATACATCACTCTACTCTCTCCTCCCCACCAATAGCTGGTGTGTGGTGGGTGTTCTGGTGCACTATGAGTGCCTAGAAAAGTGCTATATAAATGTAAGGAATTATTATTATTATTCATAAAGGGGGTCAAAATGACTCATGACTCCAAAAATAACATTAGATTTTGTTCTTTGATATTCCATGTATTCCTTACAAATCTGGTATGTGACCTGATTGGATTAAACCTGACTTAATTTGTTTCCGAATTGCTGTCATCTCATCTCAAACAATAATTCTCTGGTCTCTAGCTGCAGGCCGGAGACCTCCATATATGATCTCCAAAAGAGGGCGGAGATACTCCAGAATTGGGCGTGGTTAGTCCAAAAATGGGTTGCACCAACTTGCAACTTGTGTCACTTCCACTCTGGCTGGACTGGTAATCTGGCATTCCGGGCATGTTCCCGGTGGGCCGATGCACTTTTGGGCCGATCAGGGGTGGACTGGCCATCGGGAGAACCGAGAAGGCCGGAGGATCGGCCATGAAACGGGCCGCTATAAGCTAAAATGAGCCGCCACGTTAAGCAGAACGGACCACAAAACGGCGCCGCAACATGCAGAAAATATACCCCCATTCACCCACCCCCGCTTAACTTTTGGGCCAGTTGCTATGTAAAATCCCAGACCGATTTCTCTTCCCAGTCCAGCCCTGCTTCCACTCATAGTTAAGGTTAGGGAAAGGGTTAGGTAAGGGGCTCCCACTATCTTTAATGGCGTTTTGGAGCCACTATATCCTTCTCGAATAATCACACATCCAGTTTAATGGCACAAACATTTGATTGTAACTCTATCATCCTCTTCAGTATCGCAAGAACTCATGTACCTACATTAGGAATGCCGCTGTCGTCCAATGCATATGCAAACATTATGTAGCATTACGTTTGAATAGGTTTTAAGCCTAATGTGTTTGATACAAAAACACACAACACCTTGTGTTTGTGTTGTGCAGAACAAGTGCCAAATTCTTAAACAAGTTGTTCCGCATTTGTTGACACAACGTTCCCCTCGCTAGCATTTGCAGTCTATGTCCCCAGGCTCCGTAGAGACTTCCATCTAAACTCTCACTGCACCCCTTCCAAGACCGTTTGTGCTCAACTAAACAAACGCTTTTTAACGTTAATTCAGTTGGAGTCATGTCACTTGATATGGGGAAAGCAATGACATCGTTACCATCAGAGCAGGTCAGCGAATGGGCAAAAACACTTGACGTAGCTTGTAGTTAACCCTTTGACTACTCAGTTTTATTGCTTAGTCAGCGCTGTAGCATCAACAATCCCAACTACATAACAAAACAAGATGGAAGAAACTGACGTAATGTCAATTTTTAACCTCGTTGCCACATTGTGTTTTGACATGTTGCCCAAATATTTGTTTGGTTTCCCATCTGAGCAATTGTTTGAAACAAAATTAAGGAGCTCACAGTAAAATACATGTATGCATTTGGCAGACGCTTTTATCCAAAGTGACTTACAGTGCACTTATTACAGGGACAATCCCCCCGGAGCAACCTGGAGTTAAGTGCCTTGCTCAAGGATACAATGGTGGTGCCTGTGGGGATCAAACCAGCAACCTTCTGATTACCCGTTCTGTGCTTTAGCCCACTACGCCACCACCACTCCATACACCCTTTAATATTATCCAGCTATTCCTTGGTTACCTCAACAAACTCAACAACATAACAAACTAGTTGGGAAAAACCAACAATAAAATACTTTAACCTTGTTTGCAGATTCAGTTTTGATTTGTTGCCAAAGTATTTGTTTGGTTTCACAACCGTGCCTTTGTTTGAAATAAAACAATGTCAGGTGCACTTCCTGGTACTGCCAAGAACAGTTGGGTGACTAAGAGTTTAGCAAGGTGAGGCTTAAAGGTGTTTGAAGGAGATTGCTATGAGAACTTGCATGTCAGAGCATTCACACAAACTAGCAGAAGCGCTCATGTTTGTCACAGTGAAGCTTGTATATTCAGTCACACCCCGTGGACTCTCGTCACGGTGCATTCCTGCATGGTTAATCATCGGAGTACAGTGTTGCATTCTCATTCTCACTTGGCAACAGAGGACGCAGTTTATCCTCAGACCAGTTTAACTATTTCAGTAGACCGCTCACTCAAGCATGGAATGCACAGACTCACAGAATTACTCATACTATTGAGGGAAATCTGAGCAGAGACAGGATTGGCTACTGCGAGTGTGAACACAAACCACCACTTCCCTCCTGGTCATACGACACTGTCGTTAGGAACATTTGTCACGCTGTGGTTTTCTAACTGACTTGTTTATTTTCTCTCTTACTCAAGTTCCTGAAGTCATAGTAAGACTGACACATGGCGTACTGAGCGAAGCACATAGTTTCTGACTCATTCAAGTCTTTAGCACTCAAAAGGGGTCATGACCCACCATTTGTCACAGGTCTGTTCTGAGAGGGTCACGGACCGCATTAAAACAGAGACAATAACCATGTTAAATGTGTGTTTAGTTTGAATATGCTTGTCTTTTTAAAGGAAGGACAAAACACTTCACATATCTTTTGTTGTTGATGTCAAAGGCACTACGTCCACTCAAACTCTACAGTATATTTGGTGTAAATGTACCTGTCACTTTGTAATATGGCTAGTACTATTACGGTATTTGGCAGATGTACTTGAGAAGCAAAATGGGATACGAACATCAGGTCTTGGCTCTTGAGGTTTATGCCTAGAACAGGAAAAAAATAGTCATCAATGGGGTCAGAAGAGTAAATAGACCTCTCTGTTTTCTCTGAAAACAAGGCTTGATATCTTGCATCATTTTGCTTCGTTAGTGCTCAAATGGTATGTCACGACCAGGGCAGGACAGGTAATCTGGCATACCAGGCATTTTCCTGGTGGGCCGACGCACTTTTTGGCCGATCAGGTGCGGAATGGCCATCGGGAGAACCGAGCGGGCCGGTGGATCGGCTACGAAACGGGCCGCTATAAGCTAAAATGAGCCGCCATATTAAGCAGAACGGACCACAAAACGGCGCCGCAATATGCAGAAGATATACCCCCCCCCGCCACCCCTGCTAAACTTTTGGGCCAGTTGCTATGTAAAATCCCAGGCCGATTTCTCTTCCCAGTCCAGCCCTGCTTCCACTCACAGTTAAGGTTAGGGAAAGGGTTAGGTAAGGGGCTCCCAATATGTTTAGAATTCACACTGGCAAGACAACTGGTAGGTCACGACCAGGGCTGGACTGGTAATCTGGCATACCGGGCATTTTCCCTTTGGGCCAACGCACTTTTCGGCCGATCAGGTGCGGAATGGCCATCGGGAGAACCGAGCGGGCCTTGGATTCGGCCACGAAACGTGCCGAATGGGCTGCGATAAGCAACAATGAGCCGCCACGTTATGCAGAACGGACCACAAAATGGCGAACACCCCCGTTGTAATTGCCTCACCCGCTCAACAACATTTGAACCCCCACCCCACCATTCAACAGTTGGGCCAGTTGCTATGTAAAATCCCAGGCTGATTTTGTCTTCCCAGTTCAGCCCTGGTCACGACCCAACAATGGGAGGAAAAACACACGTCAATATGTTGTTGACGTCAAAGATTGCTCATCCAATGAAACTCTATGGTACGTTGCCATAAATGTACCTGTCACTTGGTATAATGGCTAATAATAATA
Source organism: Xyrauchen texanus (assembly GCF_025860055.1). Classification (NCBI taxonomy): domain Eukaryota; kingdom Metazoa; phylum Chordata; class Actinopteri; order Cypriniformes; family Catostomidae; genus Xyrauchen; species Xyrauchen texanus. Next base: position 2,870,380 of record NC_068295.1, read on the forward strand.
CAATATTTGGGAAATTGGTGAACTTTTACCAATTTTGGTAAGGTTTATGCTTAAAACAAGAAAAAACTATTCGCCAATGGGGTATAAAAATTGAACTTGTTTTCTCTTTAAATCAAGTTTTTCTTCTTTCCCCATTGATCACCTGATTAAGAATACATTACTCATATAAACCCTGAAGATTAAGATGTTCTTCCTGCCCAACAATCTTCATTGCTGTCATTACCAGGTTTCATATATGATTCATATATCAATCGAACCCCACCATAGTTCGTTTGGAAGCGGACCGGGACCCACATTTGAGGCGGTCTCGGTTCGCTTGTTTGGTGCGCACCAAGGTTCGGATGACAGCGTACACACTTGTATGAACCGCACTAACAGAGCAATCGCAGCAGAGTTCGTTTTAATTGAACCAAACCTGCTAAGTGTGAACACACCCTAAAATTGTAGTCGATCTGGTTCAAATCAATCAACAACTTATCATCTTTGGGTGTGTTCACACGAAGTTCACAAAAGTGGGTCTCGGTCCACTTCCAAACGAACTCTGGTGCGGTTTGATATACTAACGCAGCGTTTCTCAACGGGGGCGGTACCGCCCCCTAGGGGGCGTTTGGACAGTGTTGGGGGGCGGTGTGAACGAGGCAGCAGAGAGGGGGGCGCTCAGGCACAAATGGGGGCGTTACTCAGAGGTACTCAACAGGCGGCCTGCGCAAAAATCTTTTCAGCTCTTCTCCTTAGCCTATGTCTTCGTCTTGCTCGGATTACTTCTGCCACTTCACCAGGAGGATATGCCAGGAGAGCCGCTTCCTAAGTTACACATGCTTTTAAGAGGCGGAGAATTTTCAGCGCAAAATAGAGGCGTGCTTTCACCGGCTTTTTCTGTACATAACGCGGAATACATAATTAGGCGCAGTTTACGCTTCCCCTCCCATCTATTTATGTGACACTCCCACTTTCCCCTTGTCCATCCCATGAATGCATATGCATGACACGAAAAGCGCATTTTGCCATTTTCAATTGCGACAGGCAATCTGCGCTTTCATCTCGGTGCGTCCCGTTCGTACATACCTCGCCATGGTTTTATGCGCACTTTGCGAAACAAATACGCCTGAAGTGGGCGCAAAAGCGTTAGTACATCTGGCCCTGAGAATTTTAATTCTAATGTGATGATCGGGTGCGGATATCTAATCGGAGAAAATCATTGGTGATGGTGAGTTTGTTTTTAACAGCTGATTCGGGTGACGTTAGAGCTGATCCGCGCATCTCTACTCTGCAATGTGTAATTGGCCGATGGGAATAATAAAGTCATAATAATATAAATATTGATTTTATATTATTTGTCTTTTTGCAGCTATTCACCTAGTATATTAATATTAACTTAAGTTCTCTCCCTCGTGTCCCGCAAAATCAGGTCTGCTGACCTGCAACAGAGCAATAGCCAGGTGGTCACCCTACGTTACTCACTGTTATTCATCACAACGTTTAAGCCTCTGACAACTCATACAATGTTCATTTGAATGTAAAATAAAATTATGTCTGTGCAAATTAATGAATTCATATTTAAATGTTGCTAATAACCCACTCAGCCTAGTTACCGGCAAATGATCTCCATAGCAACGCCTAAAAACAAATGCCGCAGCTGTCAGAGTGGTAGAAATGACCGTTTGTAGGCTATTCAAATTTGAAGCCTAGTATATATCGCCTAATTGAGTGCTGTGAACGACCGCTGCTTTTTCATTGGCCATTTAGGTTAGTTACGTTATTGTTCACGTGATTGGTTCATCTTAAAAAAATTTTTGTGTGAGCCTGAATTTGTTTGAATTTCTAAATACATTTGAAATACCTTTCAAACAATCCATGTGTTTTTGCATTTTTTTCCAAACACAATATTACTCAACTTGAGGCTTTTACATGTAGTTTATACAATAAGAAACTTCTGTTTCAGTTTTTTTTTTTACCAAAAAATCAGGCTTCAGGTATCAGTGTTGCAATTGTTTGGCTGTAATAGTATTTCTGAAGTGTTTTTGTTTTTTTTTTAGGGGGCGTTAAGAGGATCATGAAGAGGTCAGGGGGGCGTTTGTTCAAAAAAGGTTGAGAACCACTGTACTAACGCAACATGGACCAAAGACGTCTTAACTTACCAAAAACAGGAAGTAATTTGCCTAATACTGACCTCAAGCATACAGTACCTGGTTCTTCTCATCATAGGAGCTATGTTGCCCATTACAGTTCGGGACAGGTGTCGGAACCGCCCATCAGCCGTCCTTGCAGCATATCTTCGTTTGTGTGTGCAATGGAGGAATTCCTGGCACTGTTTTGACTCCTTTACACATTTTATTAACTCTTCGTTTGTTCTCAGATGGTAAAAATACCCCCATATATATATATATATATATATACATCCAACGAGTGCATTTTGCCAGTTTTGGATGTTCAGTAAGTTCCATCCAAAAATATACGTCATAAAATCTGTCCAATCAGGTTGTGACTTTTCCCTGATGCCTTTGGTTTGGTATCGTTAGGTTCGGTGTTTAAAATGCCAGCGTGAACGCTAAACGAACCAGGACTAAATGTATCGTTTTCATTTTTTGACCGGACCAAGAGGACCAAGAGAACTGAACTACAAGTGTGAACACCATCCATCCATCCATCTTCAACCGCTTATCCAAAGTCGGGTCGCGGGGGCAGCTGCTCCAGCAGGGGGCCCCAAACTTCCCTATCCCGAGCCACATTAACCAGCTCTGACTGGGGGACCCCGAGGCGTTCCCAGGCCAGTGTGGAGATGTAATCTCTCCACCTAATCCTGGGTCTTCCCCGAGGCCTCCTCCCATCTGGACATGCCTGAAACACCTCCCTTGGGAGGCGGCCAGGGGTCACCTTACCAGATGCCCAAACCACCTCAACTGACTCCTTTCGACGCAAAGGAGCAGCGGCTACTCCGAGCTCCTCACGGATGACTGAGCTCCTCACCCTATCTCTAAGGGAGAAGCCCGTCACCCTTCTGAGGAAACCCATTTCGGCCGCTTGTACTCGCGACCTAGTTCTTTCGGTCATGACCCAACCTTCATGACCATAGGTGAGGGTAGGAACAAAGATTGCCTTCCGGCTCAGCTCTCTTTTGGTGACAACGGTGCGATAGAGCGAGTGCAATACCGCCCCCGCTGCCCCGATTCTCCGGCCAACCTCCCGCTCCATTGTCCCCTCACTTGTGAACAAGACCCCGAGGTACTTGAACTCCTTCACTTGGGGCAAAACCTCATTCCCTACCTGGAGTACGCACTCCATCGGTTTCCTGCTAAGAACCATGGCCTCAGATTTAGAGGTGCTAATCCTCATCCCAGCTGCTTCACACTCGACTGCCAAGCGATCCAGTGAGAGCTGAAGATCACGGACTGATGATGACATGAAGACAACATCATCTGCAAAAAGCAGCAATGAGATCTCCAGCCCACCGAACCGCACACCTTCCCCACCCCGACTACGCCTCGATATCCTGTCCATGAATAAAGTGTGAACACACCCTTTAATAATACCTAAAGTGGACCCTAATTCACTTGTGCTTTTCTCAGAAGTATGACCACAATTCGACTAAGTAAATAAATTTTGTTGCTCACGTAAATGCATCTTGTCAAGAAGGTTTAGATATTTTCAATGGGAAAACAATGTATAAATAGTGATACTAATGATCTTTAATATTGAGCTGATGTCATCAAGCCCATTTTTCATGATCCAATCAACTCATGTGATTTATATCAATTTCTCCTCGAATATTCTGTTACATCAAAATTACGGAAGTCACATAAATTGCAAAAGATGTTTCACGTTCGTGTTGACCATCGTTGCAGTTGGAGAAATGGTTGAATTGTTGAGTTAAAGCCCCCTAAAAGTTTGTCCATTTCTGTTACACAAAGAAAAGCCACAGGGATGTTGCACACTCGTCTACGGACAGTTGAGGAAGGAAAAGACGTGGCAAAAGAGACCCTTATTCGAAATGTCACCTTGGGACTTCAATTGGGCATCTGCTTCATGGGCAGCCTTGGCTTAATTGCCAGGGAAACTAGGCTGACCTTGGCTGATGGTAACATGGGCAGCACACAAATGTCCTCATCGCGGCTTCCAATGACTTTGATTTCACTCTAGTCGAGGAGGAGTAACTCGCACTGAATTCATCATGAGCTCTCGCTTCACACCACATGTCAAACTCAAAATGAATACTTATGTAAGTCACCGTATCAGTCTCCATGACAACCAGCTGCATGGAAGCACATGCCCGCCTCCCTAAGTGAGCTGTTCCCATGGCAACTCCGGAATCGGAGCAGCATCCCTTTGATGAAGCTCTTCAGAGTTGTCACCCTTTGGAAGCGCAGCACATCTTTTATGTGTCAAAAAATAAGACTCGTCTGAAAGTAGGTTACGTGGGAGAAATCTACAGCCTTGGGCACGACAACGTAAAGAGCGCTGTGTCTCACCTGTACTGACAAATTTACCTTGCCACTGAAGAATTAAATAATGCTTTTAAATGGTTTATTATGCGCTTTCACAATGCTGTCTTATGACATCTCTTAATTATTTGTACAGGATGGCAAAATAGTAAAATATTATACTACTTGCCTCGTGCAAAAAAGGTACGACTTTTATTCAACACTTTATTTTAATAAAGGAAACATCTGTGAACAAATTTGGCTACTCATTCCATATTTATTTATGCATTACAAATGACTGATGCATGTCAATAACATGTAATATGCTTTCCTCATCTTTGCCTCGGAACGTGGTTATTTTATTATTAAAGTCATGGTTTAGGTTTTAGGTAAGGGGTTATACTTTATTGTTAGGTTTAGGTTTGAGGTTTAGATTAGGGGCTGAACTTTTACTCCAATCAAACCAATTGCACATACAGTGCGTAGTGAATATGACATGTACTTATAGCACACATGAAGCGCTTTTACCTTGGGCTGCATCTGAAAACGTAGGCAACTGTCTTGCTACCTAATCAGTTAATGGCTTAACCAACAGTTGTTTTGAATGCATGCATCTCTTAAGAAAACTGGTCTCCGAACAGTTTTAAAAGCACCTTATTTTCATCCTACCTCTGTACACAGCCTCCAGAGACAGCATATCCTGGTTTCGGACGCAGCCTTGAAGTTGCACTCATGCATCTCCTGACTTTTTAAACACCCTGGATCACCTTCTTAGATGGCCAAGGACTGAACATCATTATTTATGAATTAGAGGAACTTTTGATCCTGATCCTGAAGTTTTTGATTCTGGCTGATAGAAGACACGCTTCAGAGGAACATATTAGACGAGCGCTCGAATGCTGGATTTTCGTGAGGCTCATGAATTGCATCTGTTTAAATGAGATATCTGCATGTTTGCAGATGGTATATAATAGAAGTTTTATTTATATTTGCCTTTAATCATTAGAAGTGACCGGGAACTGTTGAAGAGAGACTGATTGAATTTGTGCTTTAGAGGTCAATAAATGAGCGTTCCACAGGATGCTGGATCTGCTCAAGTTTTGTGAGGTTTGTTTATTAAATCTGTTTAAACGAGACATGTGCATATTAGCAGACGGTATATGACATCCAGGGATTCAAACATATCAGACCGGTCATCCAGGTATTGCGAGTCATCTTTCCTACTTCTTAGATCACTGTGCAATCTCTATAAGTCAATATAAAAATGTCAACTCAAATCAACGTTTCATATCCATTTATTAAGTCATTTTGTAATTAGCTGAGTAATAAGCTGTCAGACGGTCAACTCTTTCTCTTAAGCACTCTGATTAAGGGACTCATCTTGGTAGTAAAACACCAGCATCATCATATTAGTCATAATTTTCACCTCCGTTCCCATTCACTCTATTGTATGGAAGAAAGAGGCAATGACAGTAAATGGTGACTGAGGCTAACATTCTGACAAACATATCCTTTTGATTTGTGATTTTTTGCACTGTATTGTTAGTCATAACAAGAGAAGAACTATACATTTGAACACAAATAGACTAGTTTAGTGAAATCAGTACAAAGTGCTGGGAAGGTTCTTTGAGTGGGATTTTTCACGAAAACAAATGTAAAAGCAATGCTAAATATGAATCTGATTGTGCAGTTATATCACTATTGCAACTAAATTGTTGCACTTAATTGTTTTCTATTTCTACTTTGTCACTTTTAATGTTTTCTTTAAATAGCAACACATCAGTGCATTTCATTTTCGTAATAGTTTCTGTCACTGTCGCACCTTTTGTTTTAAAACTCGTGATTTACTGCCAGTGTCAATTATTAGTGTTGTTGTCTTACCATTACAGTCTCTGAACCAACAGTCAGCAAAGTGAATTTTGCCTCGAGGGCTCTTAACCCCTCCATTTCACCAATGAAAATCTGCTAATACAAGTGGAAGCATGCATCATTTAGCAGTAATCTCATTTTATCAGCGTTGAGCAGTTTGTGGGTTTTCAGTCAGTTTTTCAATGGCCTTGTGCAACTTCCTATCAGTGTGTAACTGTTACAGGGGCCTGATTACCAACCGATAGCAGTACAAAATAAAAACACAACTGCCTCTTAGCTGTATCATTTCTGGAGAGCACAGAGTTTTTTTTATGTAAGCATTGTTCTAAAACCTATTGAGATGCCAACACGGGCAGCTATTGTACCTTAAAAGGCAGGGCTGGATTGGTAATCTGGCATTCCGGCCATTTTCCCGGTGGGCCGACACACTTTGGGGTCGATCAGGGGCGAGAACCGGGTCGAATGGCCTGCGATAAGCTGAATTGAGCCACCGCGTAATGCAGAATGAGCCACAAAGCGGCGGCGCGAAATGCCCCCGCCCTTGATGCATTTTGGGACAGTTGCTATATAAAATCCCGGGCCGATATCTCTTCCCAGTCCACCCCTGCTTCAAGGTAGCATCTTAACTGAAATGTCTACAAATGCAGGAACTCTGCCAATGTTCACCCACACGCAGGGTTGTACAGTGCGACAGTTTTGCACATTTGTGAGTAAACAATTATAATATGCAACAATGAATGAAAATGTATTAGTGAGGAAGGGGCCTTTAGAATCTGTCCAAAAACTAGGTCTCTTAGAGCAGTGGTTCTCAACCAGGGGGCCGGGACCCACTAGGGGGCCTCAGCACACTTCCAAGGGGGCCCTCAAGATGACTTATATGACTTAATGAAATATTAATGATTAAAATAATACAACTGCTGAAAAAATACTTTAAGATGTTTGCCTACAAATTCTAAACACACTCTTTCTGAAACTTCTAGAATCAAAAATGATCCATGATTAATCATTTTAATCAAACACGTCTAGTTTCGTGCGAGGGGGTCCTTTAAATATTGTCTTGGACAGTGGAGGACCTCTGAGTCCAACAGGTTGAGAACCACTGTCTCAGGCCACGTCCACACGAATACGTTTACGAATATGCCGTTAAATGCTGTCTAGGCAGGCAGCTCACTAGGTTCTGGAAGAGAGCTATTGTATGTGTTGTATTTGTATCATTTTGGCAACAGGAAGTGTTACCAGCAGAGTTTGTTTAGTAAATTTCTATCTTGGTTCAGCGTGGTGTATTCAGAGCAGCTTGCCCCATGTGCATCAGAAAATAACCCTGGCAGCAACACCCACATCAAAGCGATCAGACACGTAATCCTGCATGAGTCACAGCTTAGCCTGGGGGTGGACAGAAGCAAAGATGGACACATTGCTTGCTGTTGTCTAACTTCACAAATGCATTCAGTGCAGATTTATCTCTTTAGCCTGTTTAAAGTGAAGGCAGCAATTTGATCGGCTGAGTGGTTTTTTTGGAGGAGCTGAAGGTCAGAGTTACTTTGAGAGTCTGGGACCAGTTTCAAGATAGAAAGGTGCTGTAAACTGAGCTGCTCTCTCATTGCAGGGGGAAATCTGTCAAGCTTGAGCGTCTAATTGGGTCACAAGGCACGGGCATATCCACTGCTTTACGTAACAGGCCGCACATTGAAAGCTTCATTCGTCGGCTTTGTTTTCCGCCAAGGGAAATTTCTGTGCAATTTGTATTTTGTAGGAGAAAAACTTCTCAAACCTCAGTGTGCACACCGGTCCCTTATCAGGCTAATTAAACCTCCGAGAGGGATAAAGGCCAGCTGCGAATGGTGGTGCGACAGAGATTGTTTACGGGCAGCTGACCGTCATGTGTGTGTTTGTATCTTTTGTTTATGTTTTTCATTAAAATATTATTTATATTGTCAAGCCGGTTCTCGCCTCCTCCTTTCCATTGAACTCCTTTACACTAGTGCCGAAGACCCGGGAAGGAGGAGGGTACGCCACAGAAGAGTTCTTGCCGCTACAGCCACCTCAACGGAGCAGCCGTCTGCCGGGGGACGGAGGAGCCCGGCCGCCTAGAAGCGGAGGAATGGCCGCCGACCGCGAGGGGAGAAGGAGCTCCTAGCCGACCGCCTGGAGCAATCAGGGCCGCTGCCAGGCGCGGAGTCCGCTGGGTCTGAGACCGCCGACCACGAGCGGGGAGGTGCTCGCTGCCGACCGCCTGGAGCGGGAGAACCACTGCCAGGACCACTGTCCGCAGTCGGCCTTCATCGTAAAGGAGTTCAATGGAAAGGAGGAGGCGAGAACCGGCTTGACAATATAAATAATATTTTAATGAAAAACATAAACAAAAGACACAAACACACACATAGGACGGGAGACCCCTTCTGTTCCCCGAGAACGCGGCGGGGCGTTCCGCCTGCCAGGGGCTGGAGTACTCCCTCCGATCCGCCCGGGGAGGCGCGGCTGCTGTCTGTTAGAGGGTGGAGGAGTGGCCGAGGACCAAGCTATGGCATATAGGAGAACTGGCGAGTAAGTGTTCTCTCACTGCCGCTCCGCGTTGGCCTTTTCCCTCTCTTTTAAATTTGACAGTGTTTCTTTTGGGTGGTTACTACACTGTTACAGGAAGCACCCCCCCTATTTTAATTAGTTCTAGTTTCCCTCTCCCTGTCCCCTCCCAGATTCGGGAAGGCGGGGATGACCTGCCGGCAGATGGGGCTTAGGGCACGCCCTCCCCCAGGGAAAGAGGGTTGGGGGATGTACGTCATGCCGGGGGGCCCCCGGCCTGAGAGAACGAGGGAGGAATGTGACAGGGCGGAGGGCGGGGCCGGGAGGTGATTCTGCACACCCGGTCAATTATCAGGCTAATTAATGGAGCTGAGGGAGTAATCAATACACGATCTCCTAAACCGTCCTCTCTATCCCATGTAGCTTCAATGAACCGGTTATTATAAACCAACTGGAGGTTTTTTGAGATACGTGGTAACATGGTTAGGCCATATGTCTATTAATATTTAAAATACCCACTTTTATTCAGTAAAAGTTTCAGTTTTGCTTCTCTCACCTCCCCCTCTGTCTTCTATAGAGGTTTGATATTAATGGCTTTGCCCTTTCAAATCTCATCAGCAACGGTTAGTGATGGAAGCTTAGAAGATATTCATGGGGGTTTTTAGTTGAATGACAGATAATGTGAAGTAACACTTTAATCTGAAGTGACTACATCAACTAAATCTTTTCCAACACACCACTTTGTTCATTTGCTGTCATTTCTTGGCCTTGTTGTGTGCTTTGAAAAATTCCCTCCACATCAACTTCTGATTTTGGCTTGATAAATTAATATAACAAATCGTGTTCCCAAAAGACAATTTTATTGCTTGTTGGTTGCTTTTTATAGCTTAGGAGACTTGTCCTGAGGACAATTAAAAATAGTCAAAAATTGCTGACATACAGTAAAAGTATAGAGCTATAAAATGAACGTGGATAGCATGTTGAGATTGCAGATTTGAGCACAGTTTGAGACATTCTTGAGATCTTTGAAAATCTAGAGGAAACTAATGTGAGATGACTGTATGTCTTAGGTCTTTTCTCAGGAGTTTCCACTGCTAAATCTGATAATTGATGTCTATTTACCATTTCTCAGATGCTGACAGTTGGTGGTCGTCGTTCATGTACGGTGGCTCAGAGGTTAGCACTGTCACCTCACAGTAAGGTCCTGGGTTTGAGTCCTGGCTCAACTGGGCCTTTCTTTGTATGTAGAGTTTGCATATTCTTCCCGTGTTTGTGTGGGTTTCCTCCGGGTGCACAAGCCCAAAAACAAGCAGGTTAAGTGAATTGGAGACTCTAAATGGCCCTGTAGGTGTGAGAGTCCCCCAGGCAATGGGGGTTGGATCAGGAAGTGCATCCAGCATAAAACCTGTGCCAAGACATATATGTGGTCTGCTGTGATGACCCCACAAAAAAACTGCGTTCCAACTCAAAGTCGGAATTTCCAGCTTCCTATTTAGAATAGTGCTATAGAATGCCATTTGATGTCATTTTTCCAACTTAGAAGCTTGTGTAAAAATCTACAAAATGTATAATTTATAGAATAAAATGCATCAAGGTTATGCCATTTACATAATAATAAAATAAATAAAATAAAAAAAATGTGCAGAGACAAATGTGTGCAAATCACAGTTAATGATTATTTCTGTTAATCATACACCTGCATAACAAATGCTAGCATTAGCATCATAGCATACATTTTCTTCTGCAAAACTGCATGTTAATGCTTAAGTGTTAACATACTGTTATTTTGTGTAAAACTACATAACAAAATCTAGTGTTAGCATTATAACATTGTTTATATTCTGTAATCTTGCAAACCTGCACAATAAATGCTAGCGTTAGCATAGCGTTATTTTTTCCTGAAACTAGTACCGGTAAATCTACATAACAAATGCTAGTGTTAGCATTATAACATCATTTATCTTCAGTTGTGTAATCATGCATAACAAATGCAAGCATTAGCATCATAGCATTATTTATCTTCTGTAATCTTGCAAACCTGCACAACAAATGCTAGCGTTACCATAGCATTATTTTTTCTGAAATATAGTAAATCTACATAACAAATGTTAGCGTTAGTATCAAACCTGCATAAAAAATGCTAGCATTATTTATCTTCTGTAATCATAAAACATAACAAATGCTAGCATTAGCATCATAGCATTATTTATCTTCTGTAATCTTGCAAACCTGCACAACAAATGCTAGCGTTACCATAGCATTATTTTTTCTGAAATATAGTAAATCTACATAACAAATGTTAGCGTTAGTATCAAACCTGCATAAAAAATGCTAGCATTATTTATCTTCTGTAATCATAAAACATAACAAATGCTAGCATTAGCATCATAGCATTATTTATCTTCTGAAATATAGTAAATCTACATAACAAATGTTAGCGTTAACATCAAACCTGCATAAAAAATGCTAGCGTTAGCATAATAGCATTATTTATCTTCTGTAATCATAAAACATAACAAATGTTAGCATTAGCATCATAGCATTATTTACCCTCTGCAATTTAGTTGGAATTTTCCTGCCAGGTTAAGGGTTGCATTGCCATTTTGTTTCTTTATGACATAACAAAATCTAGCGTTAGCATAGCATTATTTTTTCCTGAAATCTAGTAAATCTACATAACAAATGCTAGCATTAGCATTATAAAAAAATGTATCTTCAGTTGTGTAATCATGCATAAAAAAGGCTAGCATTAGCATCATATCATTATTTATTTAACTCCTGCAATCTTGTAAAACTACATAACAAAATCTAGCATTAGCATTATAGGCTAACATTGTTTATATTCTGTAATCTTGCAAACCTGCACAACAAATGCTATCGTTACATAGCATAATTTTTTCTGAAATATAGTAAATCTACATAACAAATGCTAGCGTTAGCATCAAACCTGCATAAAAAATGCTAGCGTTAGCATAATAGCATTATTTACCCTCTGCAATTTAGTTGGAATTTTCCTGCCAGGCTAAGGGTTACATTGCCATTTTGTTTCTTTATGACATAACAAAATCTAGCGTTAACGTAGCATTATTTTTTCCTGAAATCTAGTAAATCTACGAAGAAATGGTAGCGTTAGCATAATAAAATGTTTTATCTTCAGTTGTGTTATCATGCATAACAAATGCTAGCATTAGCATCAAACCTGCATAACAAATGTTAGCGTTAGCATCAAACCTGCATAACAAATGCTAGCGTTAGCATCATAGCATTATTTACCCTCTGCAATTTAGTTGGAATTTTCCTGCCAGGCTAAGGGTTACATTGCCATTTTGTTTCTTTATGACATCTTCCGATCATCAGGCAATGGAGCGCCTTATGTGCGGTTGTCGGGCAAATTCGGTGACAACAACATCCTTCATCCGACTTTGGATAGAACGCAGCATTAATTTGACTTCAACTGCGAGGACGTCAAATATTGTGCTCTATAGAAACATAAATCCCCTTTGTCCATAGATTAATTAATCAGCATTACATGAATTAGCATTAAGTGGACAGTTTACACTAATGTACACTGTAGCGCCCATTTGTGACAATGTTAAGAATGCAACACATACTTCATGTCATTTTAACTAAAACATTTTAAAACACTACAAAATGTGAAATTGAGCTTGCATAGCTAGTAGTGTCTGCGTTCAAGTATGTAGAGGATATTTTGTCCTTCACTCATGGCATCAAGATTGAATTTCAAAACTCTTAAATGAATTTATTTCAGCCTGTGTTGACTGGAATGAAATGGAGGTTTACTGTATTCCAGTGGACACATATGCTTTGAACAGATGCCAAATCTGGGTTAACACACACTGGAGTGAGTGCTGATGTGTTGTTTACAAAAAGGCTTTCTGGAAAAAGCTAATGGAAGACAAGCGGAGCAGACATTAGTCCAGACACAGACTGCAGGATAATGAGATTAAGAAGTCAGGAAGAATGAAAGGTGGGGGATGTTAGGAGAAGCCTAACTGCATGTGTGTGGTGTGATAAAGCCTTTACAGAAACTCCTTAGCAAAATCTAGTTTATATCATATTTATAATAACACAACTTTCGGGCTGCCTTGCAAAGCATTAACTGAAAAGTTGTGAATGACTTTCAGATGGCCTGTAGTTAGAGTGAGTGTGTGTGTGTGTGTGTGTGTGTGTGTGTGTGTGTGTGTGTGTGTGTGTGTGTGTGTGTGTGTGTGTGTGTGTGTGAGCGTGTATTTATCACTTTGTGGGGACCAAATGTCCCCATAAGGATAGTAAAACCCGAAATTTTTGACCTTGTGGGGACATTTTGTCGGTCCCCATGAGGAAAACAGCTTATAAATCATACTAAATTATGTTTTTTGAAAATGTAAAAATGCAGAATGTTTTCTGTGAGGGTTAGGTTTAGGGGTAGGGTTAGGTTTAGGGGATAGAATATAAAGTTTGTACAGTATAAAAACCATTATGTCTATGGAAAGTCCCCATAAAACATGGAAACACAACAAGTGTGTGTGTGTGTGTGTGTGTGTGTGTGTGTGTGTGTGTGTGTGTGTGTGTGTGTGTGTGTGTGTGTGTGTGTGTGTGAGTGAGTGTGTGTGTGTTAAGATTCACTGCACTCCAAAGTATTTTTACACTTGTGTTCTTCCCGTAAAAGCAGGCAGGCTGCCACATGCTCTCGCTCAACCCTACCCACTAAATCTGACAGAGAGAGAGAGAGTAATAAAGGGGCTGTTAATGCAGTGAGTCAGCACTCTAGACTCCATTTCATCTCAGTCCTGAGTGACTCCACACCTCCACTCCATTCCACCATTGACTCTTTCCTACCTCAATTCCACTCCATTGGAAGCATTTCATTAAGTTAATGGTTTTAAATACAGATTTGACAGATTTTTGACCGGTTTTAAATTCAGATTGACAGCTCTAGAAAAAAATATATTTTGAAAACAGATTTTACATTTAATGAGTGGTATTAGCCCCTTAAAACGTGCCATCATGATGCTCGAATGTTTTGGTTGGTTGATTGGTTGCTATGCGGTCGCTAGGGTGTTCAGTGTTTTTATTGTGTTGCAGTGTGGTTTCTAGGGTATTGCTATACCATTACTCAGGCCAGTGTTTTTATTGTGTTGCAGTGTGGTTTCTAGGGTATTGCTATACCATTACTCAGGCGAGTGTTTTTATTGTGTTGCAGTGTGGTTTCTAGGGTGTTGCTATGCCATTACTCAGTCGAGTGTTTTTATTGTGTTGCAGTGTGGTTTCTAGGGTATTGCTATACCATTACTCAGGCGAGTGTTTTTATTGTGTTGCAGTGTGGTTTCTAGGGTGTTGCTATACCATTACTCAGGCGAGTGTTTTTATTGTGTTGCAGTGTGGTTTCTAGGGTATTGCTATACCATTACTCAGGCGAGTGTTTTTATTGTGTTGCAGTGTGGTTTCTAGGGTGTTGCTATACCATTACTCAGGCGAGTGTTTTTAGTGTGTTGCAGTGTGGTTTCTAGGGTGTTGCTATGCCATTACTCAGGCGAGTGTTTTTAGTGTGTTGCAGTGTGGTTTCTAGGGTGTTGCTATGCCATTACTCAGGCGAGTGTTTTTAGTGTGTTGCAGTGTGATTTCTAGGGTGTTGCTATGCCATTACTCAGGCGAGTGTTTTTAGTGTGTTGCAGTGTGGTATCTAGGGTGTTGCTATGCCATTACTCAGTCGAGTGTTTTTATTGTGTTGCAGTGTGGTTTCTAGGGTGTTGCTATACCATTACTCAGGCGAGTGTTTTTATTGTGTTGCAGTGTGGTTTCTAGGGTGTTGCTATGCCACTACTCAGGCGAGTGTTTTTAGTGTGTTGCAGTGTGATTTCTAGGGTGTTGCTATGACATTACTCAGGCGAGTGTTTTTAGTGTGTTTCAATGTGGTTTCTAGGGTGTTGCTATGCCATTACTCAGGCAAGTGTTTTTAGTGTGTTGCAATGCGGTTTCTAGGGTGTTGCTATGCCATTACTCAGGCAAGTGTTTTATTGTGTTGCAGTGTGTTTGAGGGTGTTCCTATGCAGTTGCTAGGGTGTTAAGTGTCTAGTGTACCGCAATGTGGTTGCTAGGATGTTTTGAGTGGTTGATGGGGTGTTGCTATGTGATCGTTAAGGTGAGATTGGTTTTAGTGTGAGCAATGCGGTTGCTGGGGTGTTTTAGGTGGTCACCAGTGCATTACTATGTGTTTGCTATGGTGTTTTAAGTGGTTGCTAGGGTGTTTGCTTTGCACTTTCAAAGGAGTTCTTATTGATTGTTAATGCATTTCTATGGAGTTGCTAGGGTGTTCTGGGTTGTTTCTAGGAAATTTTGAAAAGCCCCATCCCTAAGCATAAGAACTAGAAATACTGATGCAAATACCACTAATGATTTTTTCAAAAACACTTCTTAACATCTGTCATAGGTCAGACAAACAATAATCCCACCCCAAACTCATGCCAAAGGTTGAGTTAGAAGTTGACATGTCAGACTGCTCAATAATGTTTTAAAAGCACCGCAGTCAGGAAGTCAACCTACCTATAGCTTACATATAGTTGACTCTGGATCTAACAGGAAAAACATTTGAATGTACAAAAAAATGACACACTTCAGCTTTAAATTCCAGTATAAGAAGCATTTTTTTTAACTTTGTTTGGTAACGTGTGTGTATTTATTGCATTCTCCAAGGCCTTAAAAAGAGCGACTAGAGAGAAGTGGAGAGTGGACGTGAGAATGTAGGTCACATTCCTGAGCTAAAAGCTTTCCGAGCACAAGCAAATGCGACACATTCACAGCAGGATTTTCACCATTTCACTGCAAGACCTTCGACCTATCACATTTCTCCTGAGTTTGCCCCCACCCCTCAGCAGAGATTCCCATTTGAGCCACGTCCCCAGGGCATAGAATCAATGCCGCCCGCCGAGCACACATTCTAAATTTGTCTGCATGTGTATTTGTGTAGTGTACAGCTGAGATTGTCAGCTTTTGCACATGGACGTCTGCACTGATGCTTTGTTGTGATTTGACAGGACAGAAGATTGCAGCCACACACGCATACACGGCAACAAAATCAAATCCAGACTGGCTTGAATGTTACTTGACCTCTCAAATATACTCTCAAACACACATGGCCTCAACACATGCTGAATACCTTGAGTATATATATGTGGCCTTTGTGTCGAAGCGCAGCTGCTCTAATAATAACCAGATGCAGGTATCACGTTCAGACATGTCCGGTGTTCAAATGAGCTCCCTACAGCAGTGCAACAAACCACCACCATCCACTATAGACATGCCCTACAACGCATACTTCTCCACCCGGCCAAACCCGATTCTGAGTACAGAGAAAGAGAAAAAAACGGGAGTCAAAACAGAGGCGCGATTCATGCAATAAATATAAGCTATCATCATCTGCTGCAGCTGAGCAGCTGGCTTCCTGGAATTAATGTGTGTGTGTGTGTGTGTGTGTGTGTGTGTGTGTGTGTGTGTGTGTGTGTGTGTGTGTGATGGAATTGGAGCTCGTCCTGCAATCCTCGCCATGAGCAATTGAATGATTGAATCTCTATTGTGACTCACATAAAAATGGGCCGACAGATGTATGGCTACGAGAGGCAGTTAGCATGAATGACTGAAACGGTTCACTTGAGGAAACAGGATTTGACTTTTCCTTTTTTTAATGGCGGCTATTGTTGTTCAAAGCTCACAATGAGACTTGCAGATCCAAACATGAATTTAGGTTAGGCCGTTGGACATTTTCCCATAGGAAAGACACTTTTAGTGTGTTGCAGTGTGGACAGCTAGGATTTGAATTGAGAGCAAATGGAGACTTTGGATTTGCTTCTCAGATGTTTCTCCGTACATAAAGAAGCTAGTTTTCTCACATGCGTCTCTTCTATCGTTTCAGACGTGTTAATCGCGCCAACGAAATCACCGGCAAAAACTGTCATTGCAAAAACAAAACAAAACACATAATGACAATAATGAAACGATTTTAATTAAAACACATTGTGGAGAAATAGTATACTGCAAGATATTAATATATTAACAGCGCACTAACACATTTTATTTGTTTATTTTTAGAAAGAAAAATCTAGAAAGAATTGATTCAAATACGGTAATCCAGACATATAGGTTGTTGTGGATTCCGTCGCTTGAGCTGCGTGAGCCAAAATAGCTGAACCGCTTTGCTAACGGCTAATTACCTCATTCAAACACATCCTATATATATGACATGCACACCAATATGCTGATAACCACCAAAAATCTGCTTGTTTAAAAAATCTGATAAAGCAAGAAAACCGCGTTTACATGAGCGTTAGTCTCTG
The DNA here is from genome assembly GCF_025860055.1 of Xyrauchen texanus. NCBI lineage: Eukaryota > Metazoa > Chordata > Actinopteri > Cypriniformes > Catostomidae > Xyrauchen > Xyrauchen texanus. Next base: position 2,887,517 of record NC_068295.1, read on the forward strand.
CTTTTGACGATAACCGTGATGAGCCATGCACTCAACACGTGAGCACGTTGACAAGCCAGTGAGAACATCGTTAAACATGCCAAGGGAAATCGGCGTAATGGGCCAAAATTGACCCGTGCGACCGGTTTATTCTTACGCCGTTAATGACCTTATACCAATAAAGGAACGGCATTTTTTGCGTTTATGCATGTGTCGTCGGCTTATTAAGCATAGTCGGTTTAAGAACGTGCATGTAAACGCTCTCATTAATCCACTATATCCACAAAATAAACAAAATGTTACAGCTTACATCTGCACAGACGATGAAACGAATGAACTGGTGAACTAGTACCAAGTTAAACGCTAGTCAAAATGCGTAGCTTGCATTGTAAATACGCCGCTTCCTTAAAAAGGTGCGACACATAACGTGATAGAGCACATCAGTCCCGCCCCCTTTTTCAGCCATCTGGGATCTGGAAGTGTTTTCCCCTTTCATTTCTTCCATAGACTTTTTGTAAAATCCTTCATAAATTAGTCTATCGCAAAATATTCAGACGTGTAAAAACATATAAATAGTTTAAGGGTGAAGGGAGACCGACTTGATTACATCTTTCACAGTGCATCATGGGAGCATGTGGTCGCTCTTACGGTGCGTTCACATACAATGCGAAGAAAATGTTCGTTTTGCGTTGCTCACGCAAGTTTGAACGCTGGATTTGAAATTTGTGTTTAAACTTGCTTTTGCGCGAGTAACGCGAACCCGCGAGAATTCCCCCTTTTCTTCCGGAAAAGGACAGGAGGCGGGGCTTCTATGACTTGGTTCATGGTAAAGTACAACCAATAGCTGGAATCAAGTAGACGCGCATATTTTCAGAACCAACTTCCTCGCTCACTTTCCTCCAAGCGACGTCTTTTTTTAGACCGGTCTCTGTACATGTATGATGTTGTGTCATACAATTCCGGGTGCCCACACACACCACTACAAGACATGTTTCATCCATTTTTCCAAATTTCTCATCAGTCAGTGACATCCGTACAATCTCAATGCTGATAGGCTTTCACGATGTGTTCGAGTCGCGCCATTCGCTTCATTCGCACCGCCCGGCACATCTATTTGCATCTTTGCATTGACTTTGTAATCGTGCCACGTGTGAACGCACTATTAGGCATTTTTTTTGCGGGTTTCATTGGCTGTGGTTCTCTGATTGGTGGATCTTTCTCTGATGCACTATGGGTAATGTAGTTGTTTACCATGCATTCCACTATCAAACATGATTTTTAAACAATGAAGTTGAAATAACGCAGACGGATGACTTCAACGGAAGCATATACCATCGATGAACAACGCTCGTAGCTCACGGTAGGCCTGTCTTTAAAGGTTTATAAGTTATCGTTGAACATCAATTAATCTATGGGATAAATAAATGGGATTTTTACTTCTGGAACCAGACTGTTGCGCTCTATAACTGGAATTCACAACAGATAATTTGGCAAAATTGTCGAATACTTACAGTATATTTACTGTATGACATTAATTCAGGAACTCAGGTTTTCAGGACAACTTTCTTATACACATATTTAACATATTAATCTTCAATATAATTGATACATGTTTAAATAATTAAGTAGTTTATACATTTTTCAAAATATTTGAATATTTGGTTAAAGTTTGGACTGTTACAGTTTGACAAGTTTTGACAAACGTTTTTGTCATTTTACACCTTATCGTCAACATTTTCGTTGACTTAAATTAAATGCCAATTGAGTTCAAATGAATTAACTTGCAGTCAGAGTAAAACTGACTAAAGTTGAAGAATACTGACTAAATTTAAAGGACATTTTGGTCAAAAGACAAAAATTATGACCAAAATAAAAAATCGCAACAATCAGTACGTTCATGTGGACTTTCAACGTTTGAATATAATCAGACTAAAACGATAATTTGTCTTTTTGAAATGTCATGTAAAGTCCAGCTGTAGTCCAACTAAAATCGTACGATCTTATCAGACAAAATCCGACTAACACAGATAATGCGACTGTGGCTCGGCTTCATCTGGCATGTTATACACGTTAATTGGCCTGCTTTGAAAGACAGGAGACGTGCGACGTGTATTTAACCTGCCGTAATAGATGTTCTTTCTTCAAACGTTCGATTAGGCATTGTGACATGTGAACGTAGATAGTCTGACAAAGGCAACAACCTGCCGTAGCTCACACGGGCTTAAACTGCCTTTAAATGTCTCAAACTGTGCTCAGATTTACTAAGATGCCAAAATCAAGTTTCTCAATTCAATATTCCCACCACCAAGTGTTCTGAGCAATGCTGTCCACGTTAATTAAATAGCTCTGTAGTCTTCTTTTGCATCTGTTTTCATTTCTCCAGGAAAGGAATTTTAAGGAGAAACATCCCAGAGAAAGTTGATACTTACACGTCTTGTCTAAACTGGTCTGGTTTGTTGGTTTTAGATGGGTTTGGGACCATTTTCAGCCGCTCAGGCAAAACAAGAGCTTAAAACCAGCTGAGACCATTATACCAACTTTGGCTTTCAGCAGAGGAGATATTAATGAGCAGCCATTAAGTCAAAAAATCGTCCCCTGTGTTCACACATTCTGAGGTCACCGATGATGTGATTGCATTCCTTGATGTCAGATAAATCATTGTGTCCCTCTCCACACCTTTGGATAGATTTATTGCATTCACGTGGATCTTATCTTTCATTGCGAATGAGCAACCAACCTCGCAAACATGGCAAATGTACTGTGGCGACAGTACGTTTACAGTACCTTTATTACAGCATCTTAAGCAATTGTACCAGAGAAGCTCTAAAATCAAGCAGGATCTTCTTGTTTCATGGGAACACCAATGGATGTCGAATGCGTTGTGGGTTTAAGGAAAGAGGACGGTTGGTTTAGTCAGTAGAGTACTGCAAGCCCTTAACCTACTTAAACTAGTGTGTCAACTAATATGTCTCTGTGGCGTTTCTTGTCTGAACAATGACACTGGAGAGCAGGAGAATAGCGAGACAAACTTCCCCCCTCTGTGCACCGCAGCACTAAATTTAGGAAACCGTGTCAATGTGAACCGCTGTCACACTGCAGTCTCAGAATAGCCACTGTTCCCTTGGTAGCCATTTTTATCTTTTATCTTGTTCTTCCGTCTTTTAAGTGAGGGAGGCATGCTGTTGCTATGGTTGTGCTGATTGATGGGTAAAGTTTAAATGTGTTGTGTGCACTCAATCGGTATTGTGGAAAAGTAGTATTTTGGTGCACGTACATACACATGTGTAGATACTGGACAGTTAAATCGTTGAATTACATATAATGGGTTCGTGCCAGTCCTGTTTTGACTGATCGCATTCTGATGCATATTGGACACAAAAATGGCACGACCAGACGGAAATCGCCAGTTCCAATCCGATTAGCTGGTTTAACACTACGTCCGTGAGTCACGGGACACCTGTACATGGCTTGATTTCATGTGTCCTTCACAAAGACGAATCTGCCCAAGATCATCACCAATCCTCCACCTTGTCGTCAAATGGTTAGACGGAGACCTGGAGAGGCCTTCAAGCCACAGTGTCTCGCACCCACTGTGAAATTTGGTGGAGGATCGTTGATGATCTGGGGGTGCTTCAGCAAGGCTTGAATCGGACAGATTCGTCTTTGTGAAGGACGCATGAATCAAGCCACGTACAGGGTTATCCTGGAAGAAAAATGTTCCCCAACTCTGTGGAATGGTTTATTCAACAGGACAATGCTCCATGCCACACAGACAGGTCAATCAAGGTGTGGATGGAGGACCACCGGATCAAGACCCTAACATTTTCAGCCCAATCTCAAGACCTGAACCCCCATTGAAAATCTCTGGAATGTGATCAAGAGGAAGATGGAAATGGAGGGCCACAAGCCATCAAACAAAGCCGAGATGCTTGAATTTTTGCGCCAGGAGTGGCATAAAGTAACCCAACACTTTGGCATAAAAATTATCTCTGAATATCCAGTTGTAATTACGACTTCATGATCAACATCTAAGTAGAAAACTGCGTATTTGCAATAATTCATATAGCATGTAAAGGTAGAAATAGACCTTTCCTGTCAGAGAGAATGCTCTGTAAAATGGACCAGACTTTTTGCCGATAGTCTGATTTAATGAGACTAGGATGATTAAGAGATGCCCTGAAATTACTGTTTGAAATGCTACTGATGTAAAGCAGTAAGTAGGATGAGCGCTCATGACTGTTTATGAATCATATGCATGTTTAACACTGGTGTCAGTCTGGAGGTACAGCCTGTAAAATGTCAGCTTTTTATATAACTTAGGTGTCCTGCCCTCCAGATTTTGTTGAATCACAAACAGCAATCGTTTCCATTGCCATTGCCATGTGAAGTAACTCAAACAAAGAGCAAAGAAGTCTCCGATGATAAAAATGCATCTTAATCTAGCCTAAATTGGGTTGATGGTCTTAGCCTGATCAGGCTGGTCAGTCAGATGGTCGCCCAGCCTAAATAGCTAATAAGTGCCTAAAAGTATCTTTTGAACCAAAACAACTATGCTGGGAGACTAACTAAGACAAGCAAGCAATCTTAGTCTTTTTTAACCCATTTTGGTTTCATCACTGTTACATAAGCAAGGAGTTTTACTCCGTAAAAACCAGCAATACTGATGCAGTAACACGCTCTGTTTTGTGAGACTTCATCATTGCGTCTTAACAACCGCAGGGTTTCTAAATCTCAAATGCTTTGAAGATGGCGAGTGAGACAGAATGAAGAGAGGAGGATGACCTCGTTCCAGAGGCACTTGCGTTTGAAGTTCAGCCACTCCTTTATTAAATAATTGAGTTGAGATTAAAGTTGCAGCAGCGTGTTATAGCTGGCCACCAGCTTGGGAGCGGGGGGAGGAGGTATGACCCGTCAGCAGATGAATGGGTGTATAATGTGTGACTCATTTCCTGACTGGAGAAACTCTAGATCTGATGCTTCCAGAAGGAAGTCAGGCCAGTGCGCCATTGTGCTTCTGAGTCAGGGAGCTGTTGGGGTGACGCCATCTTGCTCTGGCTTTCAGGAATTCTGGCGCGACTGCCAAGAGCGTTCAGACAAAGCAAACCCGCCGAGATCTGCCTCTCTCCTCAACTCTCACACATGGAAGAGATTTGAGAAGCTCTGGCTTTGAAACCAAGTCAAATACTCTGTAAATGGCAAATGACAGACTGTATTTCATAAACTTGCACGTTGTCCATGTTACTTTACTGTAAAAAGTCTCGTCAAACAAAAGGCCTTCTGTCTCAGTGTGACAAATACTGCACTGCTTGTCATTTTCTTCAGCCCGATCCCACTGATAATGACATGACGGTGGCGGCAATTTTGCTAAATGATATCACGTGGTTCCTTAAAAAGATCACTGAAGTTCTGAGGTGACCACTGAGTGCGCTTAGAGCGTGTTCAACTATCTCCAAAACTTGCTCTTCGGGGTTTTCAATCAAGTTTTATATCAACAAAACTGACCTCTCTACACTAAACCTTATACCGAAACCTAACTGATAGTGTCAGAAAAAGCAGATGTGAGATGGAAAACCCAACCACGTCATTTTGTGGTGCTTCTATGACACTTTCGGCTCACGTGTCGACTTGCGTGCTCTTCTGGACTCGTACCCCGGTCCTTTACATCAAAAGTGCAACACTCTATCAGTTGAGCTACCACACGCTAAAATGAGTCATGCACTATAATAAAAGTGTTTAGATGTCATAAGATAGCATTCTCAGCAGGAAACCGATGGAGTGTGTACTCCAGGTAGGGAAGGAGGTATTGCCCCAAGTGAAGGAGTTCAAGTACCTTGGGGTCTTGTTCACGAGTGAGGGGACAATGGAGCGGGAGGTTGGCCGGAGAATCGGGGCAGCGGGGGCGGTATTGCACTCGCTCTATCGCACCGTGAAGGCTGGGTCATGACCAAATGCACTAGGTCTCCGTGGTAACGCACTCAACAAGCCACGTGATGAGATGCACGGATTGACGGTCTCAGACACGGAGGCAACTGAGATTCTGCCACCCGGATTGAGACTAGTCACTATGCCACCACGAGGACTTTGGGAATTGGACATGCCAAATTGGGGAGAAAAAAAGTCAGATCAGGTAAAAACAGATCCTTCAAATTCTCTTTTTAGAGAGCATTCAGACATATATAGCACTCCTTTCTCTGTTTTCTTGTTGTTGTAATTTTCAGACATCTCCGTGCTGTTATTACAGAGGTTAGCATGTCCTCTAAACCTGTTTGTCATGTTGCTGTGGTTGTGTAGGATCTGTCGTATCGTTTAATGTCTCTCTGACGCTCCTCGGAGATCAGTGTTACCACGTTACACTATAAACAATCAGCCCGCCCTGGCAGGGGGTTTTTGGGCCTTGTGGTCAAACCCCTGTGGGCTCTGTATGTTTATGAGGGAGGAACATGTTTAAGGAAGACACAGCCCAGTCTGTTTGCTCGACACTGACACTGAAAACTCAACCACAGAAACTCACAGGAGGAATTTAAGCAAGTGTGTGGTTAAATATTGACCTCAACTGAAGATTGACCAGGTTAGATGTGTATGGATGAGTAAATTAAAATGCTGTGAGGGATAGAAGTACTACGGAGACCCTTAGAGGACAGGGAGGGAATTCGTTTTGTCTCCCTTCGCAATATAGGTTTATCTATCCCTTCCAAAAATAAGACAATAATAATTTGTATTAAATTTGACCATGACCATGGTTTTACTAAAGTAACCATAGTTTAACTGTGGTATTTGTGATAAACGATAGTAATAATACAGTAAAAAACAAAACTATGGTAACAAAAATGATAATCATTTTGCAAAAGAACATGGAATTAACAGATTTACTAGAACCATTTTTTTTAAACATGTTTTAACCCTTTAAAGGTTGGATCGACCCGACGGCAGGCCTGCAGAAAAACTAAAATCGTCAAAATCTTAACAGCTACAGTATTGACCAAAACAAAATAGGTATCATTTAAAAGCTTAGAAGCTGTACTTTGCAATGCATGCAGGCATTATGACCAAAAATGAACAAGTGCTTTGAAATTTGTGGACAAATCAGAAGCCTTCTGTTTTGATAATTTATATAAAAATATTGCAATCAATAAAAACTTCAAATGCATCAAATAGCCATCTGTCATATGTTGTTGGAAATCTCTCAGAGTAAAATACTATATCAAAATAATTTTTTATCATGCCATTACTTATAGGAGGTGATTATCTTTCAAACGAGCCCCCACACAAGGTAATCGGATGCATAGATCATTAGATAATCCACTTGAAGCACAATGTTACATATGGCCACCAGGAGATGGCGCCAAAAACATGACACAGACTCAATGATGACACAAATTTCATTGCATTTTTAAAAGTCAGATCAGGTCTGGAGTCGCAAGTTCGAATCCAGGGTGTGCTGAGTGACTCCAGTCAGGTCTCCTAGGCAACCGATTGGCCCGGTTGCTAGGGAGGGTAGAGTCACATGGGGTAACCTCCTCATGGTCACTATAATGTGGTTCGCTGTCGGTGGGGCGCATGGGGAGTTGTGTGTGGATGCCGCGGAGAATAGCGTGAAGCCTCCACAACCGCTAGGTCTCCGCGGTAACGACCTCAACAAGCCACGTGATGAGATGCGCGGAGTGACGGTCTCTGACACGGAGGCAACTGAGATCCATCCTCCGCTACCCGGATTGAGGCGAGTCACTACGTGAAAAATGACACTTTACATATTATTGGAATCAATAAAAACATCAAATGCATCAAATAGCCATTTGTCATATGTTGTTGGAAATCTCTCAGAGTAAAATACTATATCAAAATAATTTTTTACCATAACATTGTTTATAAGATTACTTATTATCTTTCAAATGAGCCCACACACAAGGTAATCGGATGCATAGAGCATTAGATAATCCACATGAAGCACAATGTTACATATGGCCACCAGCAGATGGCGCCAAATATACGAGACAAACTCAATGATGACAAAAATGACACAGAATGAAACTCATTCTGTGAAATCTCATGATTAAAATCATGTCATGCTATGCAAAAATGTAGTCATTGTTGTATTTGCATGTGTAATTAGTTATTATGCACAATTATGATGTTTTATTTGTTTGGAGACATTTTTGTACACTATGATAAATAATATTTCTAATGCTGTAACTTTTGATTGCTTTGTCGTATCAAAACTAAACGTTTCATGATACAGTTGACATGATTGGGAACAAATGAAAATATGTTTTTCAGAGTCACCTGATTTACACCCAGAGATCTATAATGTTAAATCTGAAAAATATGGGAAAAAAAGTAAATTTTTGTAAAGTTTTTTTTTTTGTGTGTGATTTTTCAGCAGTTTATTAGGCTTAGAGTCTTGGTATGCATCACTATAATATAATTAAAAAAATTAAAAAAATTATATTTGCAATGATACCAAACACTTGACCCTCCTTTTTTTTTTGGTCGAGTTAAAAGCCTTTAATTTTGGGTATGCCACTGAAACAGGAAATCTTTAAAAACACCTTCAGAGGTTAAAGGGTTAAAACTGAACTATGGAACTTTGCAATTTGCTGTAAAAACATAGTAACCACAAAATGTACAATGGTTTTATTAAAGTAATCATATTTTAACCATTATATGTGTGGCCAAACCATAGTAATGATACAGGAACAGCAAAAGTGTGCTAATAAAATAGCAAAATATAATCTTTCTTCAAAAAAACTAAACAAAAACATGGCTACTACATTGTTACTAGTAACATGTTTTAAAAAAAAAAAAATCCCCTTATGAAAATATTCATGACATTATCGATACGTCATATATCACATATAACATAGAAAACACGTGTTCTTCCCAAATTTTCAAATGGATAAAACAAATTGGTTTTCCAAAACTCAACACTAACACAGTGCAACCCATTGAATTAGCATGAAATTAAATATGGCGTCTACCCTGACTAAGGTCTACCATGACCAATAAAAGCAACAACATTGTGTTGGGGTTGTCCAGGCATCAAAATGTTTTCACAGCATCACAAATCAGCAATCGATACATGCATTGAGGATACAAGGCAATACGTTACAGTAGAGGAAGTGATGCATAACCATCCCAGGATATGGACAAAAGCAAATACATATACACACACAAAATCACCAGCAAAATGACAACAAGCGAAATAAACAGTGTCTGTGTTCTCCTCAAAGAGCCGTCTCTCTTCCATTCAACATCTCGCTGTTTTTTCTTCATAATCCCACTTTTGACGGTTTACAATATCCAACGATTAATAGCCCACTGGCTCAGTTTCCCGTCCTCACAACTCTTTCAAACAATCCCAAGCCTTAACTCCACCTGGGCAATGCCTCGACAAGCCCTCAGGGAGCGAGACGGGATAAATGAACTGGCAAGAAAAGAAAGAAAATATGGACGTGAATGAGAAACAAAGGAGAGGCTTTCAGAAGCTTTGTGTGATGGTCTTTGCAGGCTCATAGATGTGGTGCGACGGGTTTGAATGGACTGTAATGGGTCGTTAAGGAGCAGGTGGCACTCCTCTGATGCCTACACCCCCCATCTAGCCCTAAGAGGCCTGAAGTAAATGCTCACCTGAGGTGTGAGCTGAACATCTAGAGGACATCAGGAGAAAAGACAATGAAGACACCGACTATATGACGAAACTCAAAGCTCAGTTTTCATGTGATCTGTTGTGGTTGAAAAATTAAGAAAAGATCCCGACAGACTACTTAAAGGAATAGTTCACCCCCAAATAATGTAATTCTGTTACGTACCCACATGTCGCTACAAACCCATATTAATTTCTCTCTTCTGTGAAATGCAAGAGGAAAAATAATAATAAAAAAGGACTAAAGATCACAGTTTTAACGGTAAAAGAATGAAAAAAATGCTACAGTAAAAAAATATAAACTTTAATTGGTTAACGGGTAGTTACCTTAACAAACACGGAAAAATTATAATATATTTAACATGATAATACATGTAATTTTACTGTAAAATATTGTGTTTTTTTATGTAAAAGTAACATTTTACCATGTAATTAACTATAAAAATGTATATCATGTTTAACAAGAGAATACATGCAGTATTTATGGTAAACTATTGTTAAAATTACAGTGAAAAACAATCATCTTGTCAATAATCATCACATTTTATAATATTTTATTGGAATTGTTTGCTTCTTATTTTTAATATCAGTTATATATTTTGGGGTGTTCTCTGTTAAATGTAGTTTAGTGCATTAGCAATTGTGATTAACAATACATTTTAAAGTTAAAAGCAGATTATTATAGTTCCAGAATGTAGGTATATCAAGTTTATGTCTATTAATAATATAAACGGTAGTGAACCCTAAAATATACAGGCTTTAAAATTACATCCCGTGAAGTCTGAAACATGGTCACCATATTTATTAAGGTACATTTCTTGCAATCACAACTTATGGTATTTTACCGTAAATTATTATTATTATTATTATTATATATTTTTTGTAATGAACAGACCAAAATTTAAGTTCATAATCATCAATTGATGGATTTTGAGAGATATTCAACTAAAAGTTTAAAAAGGTTTAAAAAACTTTGCCGAAAGCGTATACCACGCATTAAATGCGGACGTTAAGGCATGCGATTCATTTAAAATGTTTAATGAGTGAATTTTCTAATATTAGATTAGGACAAGCTGCATTAAAAAACAATTATTATCTTAATATTTTAATTGATTTTAATCACTTTTATCAATTTTAACATTAGATGTGGACAAGCTGCATATAAAAACTCATGCGATTAATCGCAATTAAATATTTTAATTGATTTTAATTACATTTATCAATTTTAACATTAGATGTGGACAAGCTGCATATAAAAACTCATGCGATTAATTGCAATTAAATATTTTAAATTATTCTTAATCACATTTATCAATTTTAACATTAGATTTGGACAAGCTGCATATAAAAACTCATGCGATTAATTGCAATTAAATATTTTAATTATTCTTAATCACATTTATCAATTTTAACATTAGATTTGGACAAGCTGCATATAAAAACTCATGCGATTAATTGCAATTAAATATTTTAATTATTCTTAATCACATTTATCAATTTTAACATTAGATGTGGACAAGCTGCATATAAAAACTCATGCGATTAATTGCAATTAAATATTTTAATTGATTCTTAATCACATTTATCAATTTTAACATTAGATTTGGACAAGCTGCATATAAAAACTCATGCGATTAATTGCAATTAAATATTTTAATTATTCTTAATCACATTTATCAATTTTAACATTAGATGTGGACAAGCTGCATATAAAAACTCATGCGATTAATTGCAATTAAATATTTTAATTGATTTTAATCACATTTATCAATTTTAACATTAGATGTGGACAAGCTGCATATAAAAACTCATGCGATTAATCGCAATTAAATATTTTAATTGATTTTAATCACATTTATCAATTTTAACATTAGATGTGGACAAGCTGCATATAAAAACTCATGCGATTAATTGCAATTAAATATTTTAATTATTCTTAATCACATTTATCAATTTTAACATTAGATGTGGACAAGCTGCATATAAAAACTCATGCGATTAATCGCAATTAAATATTTTAATTATTCTTAATCACATTTATCAATTTTAACATTAGATGTGGACAAGCTGCATATAAAAACTCATGCGATTAATTGCAATTAAATATTTTAATTATTCTTAATCACATTTATCAATTTTAACATTAGATGTGGACAAGCTGCATATAAAAACTCATGCGATTAATTGCAATTAAATATTTTAATTATTCTTAATCACATTTATCAATTTTAACATTAGATGTGGACAAGCTGCATATAAAAACTCATGCGATTAATTGCAATTAAATATTTTAATTATTCTTAATCACATTTATCAATTTTAACATTAGATGTGGACAAGCTGCATATAAAAACTCATGCGATTAATTGCAATTAAATATTTTAATTATTCTTAATCACATTTATCAATTTTAACATTAGATGTGGACAAGCTGCATATAAAAACTCATGCGATTAATCGCAATTAAATATTTTAATTATTCTTAATCACATTTATCAATTTTAACATTAGATGTGGACAAGCTGCATATAAAAACTCATGCGATTAATCGCAATTAAATATTTTAATTATTCTTAATCACATTTATCAATTTTAACATTAGATGTGGACAAGCTGCATATAAAAACTCATGCGATTAATTGCAATTAAATATTTTAATTATTCTTAATCACATTTATCAATTTTAACATTAGATTTGGACAAGCTGCATATAAAAACTCATGCGATTAATTGCAATTAAATATTTTAATTATTCTTAATCATATTTATCAATTTTAACATTAGATTTGGACAAGCTGCATATAAAAACTCATGCGATTAATTGCAATTAAATATTTTAAATTATTCTTAATCACATTTATCAATTTTAACATTAGATTTGGACAAGCTGCATATAAAAACTCATGCGATTAATTGCAATTAAATATTTTAATTATTCTTAATCATATTTATCAATTTTAACATTAGATTTGGACAAGCCGCATATAAAAACTCATGCGATTAATTGCAATTAAATATTTTAAATTATTCATAATCACATTTATCAATTTTAACATTAGATTTGGACAAGCTGCATATAAAAACTCATGCGATTAATTGCAATTAAATATTTTAATTATTCTTAATCATATTTATCAATTTTAACATTAGATTTGGACAAGCTGCATATAAAAACTCATGCGATTAATTGCAATTAAATATTTTAATTGATTTTAATCACATTTATCAATTTTAACATTAGATTTGGACAAGCCGCATATAAAAACTCATGCGATTAATTGCAATTAAATATTTTAATTATTCTTAATCATATTTATCAATTTTAACATTAGATTTGGACAAGCTGCATATAAAAACTCATGCGATTAATTGCAATTAAATATTTTAATTGATTTTAATCACATTTATCAATTTTAACATTAGATTTGGACAAGCCGCATATAAAAACTCATGCGATTAATCACAAATATTTTAAATTATTCTGAATCACATTTATCAATTTTAACATTGGATTCGGACAAGTTGCATTAAAAAAATCGTGATTAATCAATTAAATATTTTAAATATTTTTTTTATCACTTTTATTAATTTTAACATTAGATTCGGACAAGTCACCTATAATAAATCATGTGATTAATCACAATTAAATAATTTACATTATTCTGAATCACTTTTATTAATTTTAACATTAGATTCGGACAAGCCACCTATAATAAATCATGTGATTAATCATAATTGAATATTTAAAATATTCTTTATCACATTTATCAATTTTAACGTTAGTTTCGGATAAGCCGCATAAAAACAATAATGCGATTAATCGCAATTAAATATTCTATAATCGACTGACATCATTAGTCTTTTATTATTTAACAGATACAATGAAGAAATCTGTGACAGCCTTCGACTCAGCACAGCAAACAAAGAACGTTCCTCTAACGTTAGTGTAAGGTTCCGGATTGGAAGCCAATTTGTAACATTCTAACAACATTCTTTTTTAGAATTATCTTTTTTATGGCCATAATCTAACTTTGCAGGGAGGTTTTTGTAACATGGCCTATAAGAACGTGTACAGAACGTTATCTAATAGTTCTTTTTTAGCTCCTAAAAGAGTTGCTGCCTATGTAGAGCATTTCAAATCAGTCACTTATGAAGTCTGTTTTGATGTTTCTCCACAATGATCTTGTTTAATCGCTTTAATCTTTCACCCCTCTTGCCACAAATGAAGAATTCCAATGGAATCTCTATGAATATGTCTTGGTTTAATTTCACCACTATAAAGACGACACAGTTCTATATTTTACTGGTAAACTGAAATCGACGGCCATGCCTTATATTTTAGTTTTCTGTGAGTGTTGTTGGAGGTGGTCTGTCCTAGATAACTCCAGAGGGCTTTTGAAGCAATCTAGGCCAGAGCCACAGCAGAGATTGCCTTTGACAGAGAGAAAAATTCAAGAGCAATTGAAACTAGTTCATGCCACTTGGAACTCACTTCATTTAAAACCATTTGAAGTGGGCATGCCTTGAACTACAACACCGCTTGTGTTTATTGAAAATTATTTGTTAAGATTCTTTGTTTTGCAATTCCATTCTTTTTAGATGCTACATCTAAAGGAAAATAGTACTTATTCTCTACAGATTTTGAGGATTGTTATTTGTGTTTCTGAACCGCTTGAGCAGCTAGAATGATCATGAAATGTTCAGACATGTTGCTCTATTCCAAAACATGCCTTTGCTTGCTGCCTTGCTGACTACAACTTATCTGACATAGATGCTCATAAATGACTGATTTTGGAACTTGCAACTCGCTCCAAAAATAGTGTTCTTCATGTGATGCAAAGAAAATCGAGGCACCGTTTTGTGATCCGTATTTTTGCTTATCGCGGACCATTCGGAACATTTCGCGGCAGACTCACAGGCCCGCTCGGTTCTCAGTTCCCATCCCTGAACCGCCCAAAAGCGCGTCGGCCCACCGGGAAAATGCCCGGTATGCCAGATTACCAGTCCAGCCCTGGTTATGGGGTATATTTGGAAGCCTTTATGAAGCTTAAAGCTGCGTACACACTGCCAGAGTCTTTGTCGCTGCAGGTCGCCAATGGCTGGCGGTGAAGTCGCTAGTGGGTGTTCCCACTACTGGTTGCCTAGTAACGTTTATAAATGACATTTACGGATGTCATTCCATTGCTGTTGACAGCGAATCTCTTTTCTTGCAGCTAAAAACAAACATTTTGGAGGGAAAAGACTAAATATAAATGGAATCAGTACATAAAATGCTTTATATCAAAGATGATTGAGAAACCAGGTGTGCTGTTTGCCATAGCGGCTGTTTATCTGCGGCGAAAACGCAAACGCCGGTCTGTCTGGGTCCACAAAATCCCCGCGATCTCAGATACACCTTTCCACGCAGTATTTTTCTTAAAAATGTTCTTGTACGTGGGAAGAGACATATCATAGAGCAGAGAGAGAGAGAAGGAAGGATCACATGAGCTCTCCCGTCTTCTCTCCTATTGGCTGTCGCTTCCGTTAGTCGCTCTTCATTTCAATAAAGTTGAACTTGTCTCAACTTTGTCGCGTCGCTGGACACACCCACATCTAGTCGCCAAAGGTCGCGACAGCTCGTGTCACCGGAAGTCGCTGTGCTCTCACTGAAAATGAATGGGATGGAGTCGCTGTCGCGCACGATGTCGCTGGCAGTGTGTACGCACCTTAAGTTGCTCTTTTCTGGTTATACATTTCATTTATTATTTACAAATGTACTGTTTATATTTCTGGACAAGCAGGCAGAAGAGGCCTCAAAACACAGCCATTAGCCATCATATATTAATCAGGGTAAAACCAGAGACCAGGCGGCTGAAGAAACCCTGCAATGTTTCTCTCTGGTTCCCATTTTTAGCACTCACAGATGAGTTTACAGGGAGCGCATTAGCAGACGGGATGACTCGTGTCTCGAGTGCCACACAGTCACCTTCTAACCAGAAAATGAAGATGTCTTGGGTGCTCACTTTATTTTTATATCTCCTTTTTCTTTCGCAGTAACGGTATTAGGCTCTTACACTGTGATATAATTGAATGAAAATGCTTTCGACTGAAGGGACGAATTGAAATGAGGAGAGAGTGATTCTACAAAATAGTAGACTGCATAACGAACAGTATACGGTATACAATTTTTTCAAAATGCTATGTGAAATAATTGCATTATGCAATAACAGACAAAAGCTACATTATAGGCACATGACCTTAATACATTTGCATGTTTGATTCAGAAAATAACGTCCAGTTATCATCTCTCAGGCGGGTCCAAAAGGGGGCGCTACATCGCGAAAGAAAGTTTGCGCTTAAAATGCTCAAGTTCTTGTATACATCAGGCATATGTGATTCATAGATCACTAAATAATGTCTGCACTTGTTACGTAAAATAACAAAATAAGTCCTTAAAACATCCGCATCGCAAATAAGCACCACCTAGTGGTCATGTGCTAGAAATACGAATATGAATATACAAGTCTTTAAGATTGCACTTAAATAGTCAAGTCATATATCAAATGAAAACTCTCATTCTCAGGAACATGACTGTACAGTTTATTTTGTTGCCCTAATACCACAGTTTAAAATATTTTAAAAAGAATCAAAAAGTGAAATATGATATTTGTAAGACATCTAATACAAACATCTCTTTTATGTGCCGCTCACTGCTGCTGTGAGCCCCAAAGAGCTACAAATGTTACATCTGCTTTTAACTTTCTCTAAACAATTAGCCATTGTATACTTGTCTGTAAGCTTGCTTGTGTGAATAAGCCAATGTCAGCTTTCTAATGACACTCAGATAGAGCTTCTAATCCACTCAGAGGCCAAGATATTCAGTGAAACAATGGTGGAGGTGCATGAACTGAAAATTAGACTGAATGTCTATGGACGAGCACATCTGTGAGGGTTAAAATGCATTAGAGCGCCGCCTACATTTAAAAAAATAAATAAAAATTATATATATATTTATCAACATAATCACATGGGAAGTTGGCATGCTGTTTCCAAAGGTTAAGTTAACATAGGATCGGCAACAGTATGCCAACTCACTGAGATGCCCCATCGGCTCAACAGCAATTACTTTCCCTTGTGGCACAACTATTAGTGCGTTGCTGATGCTTGAGTTGGATGGGAGACCACAGTTCAATCTCCATTCAAACAAGGAAGTAATTGCGTTTGTATAAACAATCACAAGTGTGAGAAGGCGGTTGCATTTTTATCCCTAACATTGCATTTTGTCTGTACTAATGGTTATGGATAGGGTACATTAAAT
Source organism: Xyrauchen texanus (assembly GCF_025860055.1). NCBI lineage: Eukaryota > Metazoa > Chordata > Actinopteri > Cypriniformes > Catostomidae > Xyrauchen > Xyrauchen texanus. The sequence continues at coordinate 2,904,433 of NC_068295.1, forward strand.
GGTCAGCTGTGGCTCAGGTGGTAGAGCGGGTCGGCTACTAATCGCAGGGTTGGCAGTTCTATTCCAGGCCCACATGCCGAAGTGGGCAAGACACTGAACCCCAAGTTGCTCCCAATGGCAGGCTAGCGCCTTGCATGGCAGCTCTGTTGTCATTTGTGTGTGAATGGGACGCCGCTTTGGTAACCGCTAAGCTTATAAAAAGGCGCTATATAAGTACAGACCATTTACCTTTAAATAAAATAAAAAAAAATTCTTCACTGTGTTACAACCAGTTCAGCTGATAAATGGATATAAATGGATGTCATACTTGTTTATATGCTCTGAAACACTTACCGCTTTATCCTCTGGAGGCAGTGTTTTCAAATTCGGTCAACGTATACCGATTTCGGCTAAAGAAGAATCGGCACACACTTGCCGAATTTTATGTGAGATCAGGCTGGTATAAATATATATATATTTGCAAATGGTAAACTTTTAAATTTGAGTTTAAAAAATTGCCAAAAATTAAACCTTTCCCTTGACAAACCTTTCTAATTTCTTATTTGGCTTGGCTGGCCGACACATAATTGGGGGCTCGTCCGGGATGATAACGATCATACCAGCGCTGCATTTTTCTCCACAGTGTCATTTCCAGTACTTCTGAAATTCTTTATTGTGTTTAAATATCATTTTTTGGGTTGAAATGACACTGATATAAATGACATTTTTAATGTTTCTGAACTCCTTTGTCTTGCTAAGGCTAATTTCATATTGCATGTGTCCTAAATACACACAAATAAATTCTATTCTGATAATAAAATGATATTTACCTTAATTTTTCTGTTTTCTTTGTCTCATATTTCATCTCAAGCATGCTCTTAACTGAAAAAAAAGTATAATATTATATTAGAAATTATTTTTACTGGAAATATTAGAAATAATACACAAATAAGTATGTTTTGAAAAATGTATTGGAATTATTTTCATAACATAAATATAAAAATTGTTTGTTTATTTCACTATTTGTTTATATGATCATAGTTTTAAACATGTAATAATTGGTAGTTTTATACTGAAAGTCTGTGTCTGGAATAATAATTAAAAAAAATTGTAAAATCTATACATAATTGGCATTTATAAATTATGAAGGCCCGGTAAAAAGTCAATTTTACTGTGACATTCATATAAAAAATTATATTCTATTATTATTGTTATTTATTTATTTATTTATTTTATACATAATAAACCGCTGGGACATGAAAGTTGATAGGTTTGTAATAAATGTTATTTTAATATAAAAGACATGCCAAAGTGTAATCCTGTATCGTGTCCCGTGTGTGTGCAGCAGCAGCAGCATCTCTGTACGCCCGGCATCAATTTCCTGGAATTGTTACTGTGCTAAAGCCTCATGCATCAGCAATCAGTCGCTCTCTTCGGGGGTTTACCCGTCCCGTCCCGCCCCTCCCCTACTGTCTGCACACTGCAGGCTTTTCAGGGTCACATGGGTGTCCTCTCTCTCTGTGTTTCATTCCAGTGACGACCGCCCTCCCCCTCCGCCCCTCTGTGCAGTGTCAGGTCACCCGCTTGTTTGTTCAGATGGAAACGGAGAGGAAAGGATCGCTGTGAGCCGAGCTTAACCCTTAACGAGGATGAGCTGTCTGTCTGCCCAACACAATAACACACATCCCCCACAGCACGTCTGTCTACTCTCAATGATGCCCTGACATCTACTCTGATTTTGTAATGTAATTACACTGATGACTCGACATTTTTTTCTGTTGGTTATAAATGTGAGCGTTGCTCAGCGAGCGCAAGTTCATCTGAGGCTAGACTAATTAAGAAAATGAAAAAAGCCCAATCAGTTCTGGCAACCAGTTGCTTCTTACAACTAATTTAACGGTTCGAAGAAAAATTTTATTGAAACGTCTTCTGCACTTATGCACTTTCTTACACTGATTATTAGGGGCGGAGCCAGGAGTTTTTCACAGCGATCAGTCTGTGGTGGCACAGATATTTCCGGGCAGCATTTTCGTATCGTCGGACAGGGTGGGGGGGGGTTGGTTGGTTGTTGTTGGTGTAGAAAGCGGAGGCGTGTGGAAACAAAAACAGAGGGGAGTGGATACAGTGACACCCGGGACGGAGAGGAGCGGCGACCTTAAGTCTCCTGTGTGTTGCGGTTCTACAGAGTTGGTTCCACCTCTAAAAAACTCAATTGTCCCCAAGACAAAAAATGACCAAAACGGCAATTGCGAATGGGTTGGCCAATGGGATTCGGTCCATGATGGACGTGGCCATTCCTGTACACCCCCTAGCACCCACTTTCCCATTGAAATATCCACTTATTTCCTAAATATTGTGATTTTTTAAGGTTTTGGCCATACCACCCATCCCTCTTCTATTTGTGGCGAGTGTGTTAATATAGTGTACTGACCCTGTTGGACCAGATCTGTTTTGTTTGGCCTCTGATCCACATCAGCCTCAGATTATTTGTGTGGTTCTGCAATAAATGACCTCCAGACTGACACTGCTGCACGTTTGCCCTTACATGGTCTGAAAAAAACCCCACGGACCTTGTTTTCATTGCTACTTCATAATGACCATATATGATCTGAAAGAACTCATTTTGGGATCTGCCTATTTGGTCAGAGTGCAAATCAGAAATGTATGTTGACAGAATATATCAAATTGTTAGCATAGTTCATTAAGTGAGGATAAAAAACAGGCAGGCTTTTGTAAACAAGTGGAATTGCAATTAATGTCATCATGATGTCAAAACTGACCCTATTTACTTTCTTAATACACGTTCCTGGTATTATGTACAGAGATTTTTTTTTGGGGTGAAGTAAATTCATGGTAAATGGTCTGCACTTATATAGTGCTTTTTTAACCTAAGCAGTATTCAAAGCGATTCACACTGTGACTCATTCACCCATTCACACACCAATGATGGCAGAGCTGCCATGCAAGGTGCTAGCCTGCCATTGGGAGCAACTTGGGGTTCAGTGTCTTGCCCAAGGACACTTCGCCATGTGGAGTCATGTGGGCCGGGGATTGAACCGCCAACCCTACGATTAGTGGCCGACCCGCTCTACCAACTGATCCACAGCCGCCCATTAACCTCCTGAGACTCGAGCGTGACTGTTGTGTGCATTTTACATTTTCTGTTTTGAAATTTTAAATAATATCAAGCTATTTTTTTTTAATCAAATGTTTTTTTTTAATCAAATGGTTTTTTTAATCAAATGGTACATTACATCAGAAATTAGCATAATTAATTCAGATTCAAAGTATTGGCCAGTATCATCCAATCACTGCCAACCTTCTTCTTTTCCACCCACACTAAAGAGCGGATTGGGCGACAAAAGTTCTCCAGAGGGTGCGATCAGTGGCGAGGTCTTTGACTTCGTCCCAGGAGACATTGAGCGCTTGGTCATTGATGAAAATCTAGAACCAGGTCAGTCGTGGTCAGCCTCTACAACACTGGCCTCCTGGTGGAACCCATAGAAACACCTTCTTGGGGGATGTGGCTGTTGTCAATGTGGATAACATGTAAATGGTCTGCACTTATCTGAAGCTGCTAGAAATAGACCGAGATCTATGGTTGTTAAATTTCTGAACTTCAAGGACAAAGCTGCTGTCATGCAAAGAGCAAAGAACCTCAAGGGCACAAAAATTTTCATCAATGACGACTACACGGATGCTGTGCGGCTAAAAAAGAAAGGAATTGATGCCAAAGTTAAAAGAAGCACGTGACAAAGGTGACTTATATAGCGCCTTTTTAACCTTTTTGGTATTCAAAGCGCTTTACACTGTTGACTTGTTCACCCATTCACACACACATTCATACACCAATGGCGGCAGAGCTGCTATGTAAGGTGCTAGCCTGCCATTGGGAGCAACTTGGTGTCTTGCCCAAGGACACTTCGGCATGTGGAGTCGTGTGGGCCGAGATTCGAACCACCAACCCTGCGATTAGTGGCCAACCCGCTCTACCAACTGAGCCACAGCCGCCCAAACATGTTCAGCTAGTCATAGGCAATAACGCGCAATGATCTTACTGAGGCTTGGCAGCTTGCTTCATCGTGGGACCTCTTCGTTGGTGATGTGGTCAATGCTTCTAATATGCAGTGTCCATCTCCGGCAACGCTGGTGAAAGACGTTCAACTTCCGGGTAGTACTGGCCGACATTTTCCACGTTTCGGCGGCATATGTCGCCATCGGGAGGATGATGGATGCGTATAGGCGAAGCATAATGTCATGCGAGAGGGACGCAGATGACCATGTATTGGGAGTGGTGGTGGTGTAGTGGTCTAAGCACATAACTGTAATCTGGTAATCAGAAGGACGCTGGTTCGAGCCCCACAGCCACCACCATTGTGTCCTTGAGCAAGGCACTTAACTCCAGGTTGCTCCGGGGATTGTCCCTGTAATAAGGACTCTGTAAGTCACTTTGGATAAAAGCGTCTGCCAAATGCATAAATGTAAATGTATTGCACATTTGTTGGAAGACTGCCGAGGCCTTGCCAATCTGGCATTTAACGTCTGTCTCTGTGCCTCCATCCTGTCCAGTGATGCTGCCGAGGTATGTGAACCTTTCAACCTCTTCGAGATCATGCCCATCGACCCGGATCTTTGGCACGCCAGTTTGAACGTCAAAATGCATGACCTTGGACTTCTCAGCACTAATCTGCAATCAGACTTTGGCCGCCTCTTGGTGCTGGCTTGGTCTTTGCTCCTATAAATGGTGCACATCCTCTGCAAGTAGGGCAAAGTCATACGCAAATCAAGGTCGGTAAGACGGCTCTGTCCATCCCAATTCATGCTTGTGCTTGGCCCCGTCAGGGCCTTCCTCATGACGAGGTCAAGGGCCATCAGGAATAAGAAGGGTGACGAGATGCACCCCTGCCTAACACTGGTCTCGATGGCAAAGAACTCAGTGTTGCCCATGTCCTTAACACAGCAGCTGGAATGGTGATACAGGAACTAGAAGACCATGATGATCTTCTACAGGATGCCGTACAGATGCAAGATGTTCCACAAGGTTTCTCGATGGATGCTGTTGAAGGCCTTTTAAAAGTCCATGAAATTGATTGACAGAGACTGCTTGTACTCTACATATTGCTCAATGATGTTTCTCCATGCGAAAAGTGGATCGCAGCATGACTGCCCTTGCCGAAAGCCTGCCTGTTCTTCTCATGGTGCTGCTTGGCAGCTACTTGTATTCAGTGTAGAAGGATTGCACAAAAGACTTCACCTGGTACCGAGAGCAGGGTGAGGCCTCGACAGTTTGCGCATTCTGTAGCATTCCCCTTCTTCTGCAACTTGACAATGACGCCTTTCTGCCAGTCTTCGGGGACGGTTTGCGCTCGCCAACACACATTGAACAGATTCGTTAGTTTGATCATCATGGTTGGGCCACCGTGTTTCAGGAGCTTGAACAAGGTCTTCCAGGTACCCAAGGTGTCCTTGACAATCCGGTATAAACACTCATTAAACCAAAATGCTTGTACTGTAGAGTGCCGTGATTGACCAATCATATTTAAGTCTTGCAGAGAGCCGTTACAAATAGCAAAACTAATTTACACATGAATAGAATATCCATGACACAACATAAAATCTGCATGAGACACTTGGATAAGGCAGAGCCAGAGGTCAAAGGGAAGGTCACTGACTCAATCTTTTGGTGACATCTGCAGAGCTTTGAAACACGTGAGTGTTATGACTGCCAGGTTTCTCTGGACCCCTGCCCCCTAAACAATGACAGGGGTCACGGCCGAGGGGGTAAAAGTCATAACCTAACCCACCCCCACAAGCACTTCCTGTGTATGTCACTCCAGACTCAAGCTTGTGTTTGATCAAAGGCCAAGTACAGGACAGAGAGGGTGAAACGGACGTGTCTGCAAACGGGTGTGATATCAGTGCATTCACTACTAATGTCCGCTCATAAGGCTAGTTTCATGCCACAGGTGATGTTTGGATCACTCGGCATGTTTGACAGACATGGGACAATGATGTGCCCAAGGGGCATCCTTACCAGATGCCCAAACCACCTCAACTGGTTCCTTTTGATGCAAAGGAGCAGCGGCTCAACTCCGAGCTCCTCAAGGATGACTGAGCTCCTCACCCTATCTCTAAGGGAGAAGCCCGACATCCTTTTGAGAAAACCCATTTCGTCCGCTTGTACTTGCGGCCTAGTTCTTTCGGTCATGACCCAGCCGTCATGACCATAGGTGAGGTTAGGAACAAAAATTGACCGGTAGATCGAGAGCTTTGCCTTCCGGCTCAGCTCTCTTTTCGTGACAACGGTGCGATAGAGCGAGTGCAATACCGCCCCCGCTGCCCCGGTTCTCAGGCCAACCTCCCGCTCCATTGTCCCCTCACTCATGAACAAGACCCCGAGGGACTTGAACTCCTTCACTTGGGGCAACACCTCCTTCCCTACCCGGAGTACGCACTCCATCGGTTTCCTGCTGAGAAAAGGGGAATGGAAAATGCACACAGCAGTCACACTCGGGTGTCAGGAGGTTAAAAAAATAACAATTAAAATAATCATATCCTACCATTGCAGGCACGTTGCATCTAATAATCATCTACAAACTGAATAATTTGTATACATTTTTGTTTCAGCAAACCAACAAGCACTTTAGAATTTTGATATAGACGTTTGGTAATGAACCAGTATTCCCTTCCATCTTCCTTTCCTTGTGTCTTTGTGTCTGCTTCTTCAGCAGGTATATCAATCCTCTGAAACCACTCCAATCCATTCCCATTCCCAATGCATTCAAGTGGATGGATGCCATTCTAAACAAAAGTGACATCTCATTCATTTGTGCTGGTCAGGGTCTTGTGTCCACCATCTCCTCAACATCAAATCAATTCTCCAAACTGTCCCCAAGTGAGTGAAGCACACGTTCAGTCAATTCACTCTGCTGACATCCGGCTAATGCACCGGGATGCTGTTTTCCAGATGCAGATAGCTCATGTCTACTTGAATGGGGACAACCGAAATCTCCAAAACTGTTTATCGAGCTATATATCGAGTTTTACCTGCTTAGCTCAAATTATGCTAAACAAAACCCCTGCATTTTTTCCCAAACTGGTCCAATTTCTGCCATATACACTTAAAGGTTGTTTTTAGATATAAATCACCAATATTTTATGATATTATTTTAGATGTTTTTCCAGTAACTGATTTTTTTTGGAGGGCTCTTAAAAGCACAACGTTGACTATTTTTCCATGTCTGTTGCTAATTTTGACAGCACACCTCAGGATAGTCACTAGTAAAGTGTTTGGGACTGTGCACCTTCTTGTGGTGCCATCAGCCAATCAGTGTTGTCATGACATCATTCCCTGCGGTTCTAGAGTAGTAGAGTACAACAGCGCCCGCCCACTTTGTCAGCCATCTTGGTTCCGGAAGTATTTTGTACATTCATTTTTACACATGGATTTCATGACAAGCATTCTAAGCCATGAACCAAAGCAATCAGCTCCGAGGTGAATCACATTTTATTGCAAAATAATGAGATATATACACATATATAAGTGGTTTGAGAGTGTAGGGAGAGCGACTCGATTGCATCATTCACAGTGCATTGTGGGATTGGCCTATCGATGTAGAGCTCTTTTGACGCACTTTGTTTACCGCGATTCTCTGATTGGAGGATTGTTTCACTTCAGTGTCATGGATAGTTTAGTTCTTCACCATGAATTATTCTATTAAACACAATTATTTAAAAGATTACGTTGAAATAACAAAACATAAAATTGTTTAAGTGTTGGTCTGGAGTGTTGATTAATAATGTTTTTGAGACGTTACAGACATCCCATCAGAAATGTGCATAATTAATTCAGATTCAAAGTAATGTCCAGCATCGTCCAATCACTGCCAACCACGTTCAAATAAAATTATCCATTATAAATGTTGAATCTATGTACTGATGATCATCGTCCCATGTGTGTCAAACATGTTGAGTGATCCAAACATCATCTGCAGCCTGAAACTGAACTTTTGATCAGATTTTAGGAGTGAACGCACTTAACTGCATAGAGAGCTATAGGATGCTCCCTTGCTCCCTATTTAGTGCATGACTTAACCTCCAGTGTGCTGTCTGTCTGCACCGGTCTCAGAACAGTTATAGGAGAGCTATAGGATGCTCCCTTGCTCCCTATTTAGTGCATGACTTAACCTCCAGTGTGCTGTCTGTCTGCACTGGTCTCAGAACAGTTATAGGAGAGATATAGGATGCTCCCTTGCTCCCTATTTAGTGCATTACTAACCTCCAGTGTGCTGTCTGTCTGCACTGGTCTCAGAACAGTTATAAGAGAGCTATAGGATGCTCCCTTGCTCCCTATTTAGTGCATTACTAACCTCCAGTGTGCTGTCTGTCTGCACTGGTCTCAGAACAGTTATAAGAGAGCTATAGGATGCTCCCTTGCTCCCTATTTAGTGCATTACTAACCTCCAGTGTGCTGTCTGTCTGCACTGATCTCAGAACAGTTTGAAATGCTCCTTATTTTCACCCTAACTCCATATAAAGCCTCTGAAAGCAACATGTTTCAGCTTTTGGATGCATACATTGATTCTCAATATGATTATGCACAGTAAATATAGGAATGCATTTACTAATGCTAATGAATAAGACTGTATTGCACAGTGATAGCAAAATAAAATATAACAAAATGTATTTTAAAATGAAGCTAAATGACCCACAGATGAAAGGTTGAAAGTTAGTCAAAATAACTAACATGTTTTTTCTTTAGAGGAAATGCAGTGCAAGTTTCCACGTATGTGGACATCATGTTTATCAGCGCGCTGATGCGCGAAAAATGAACAGATTTTTTAAAGCGGCGTATCAAATTAAATTAGAGACTCTCCTCTTTACACCCAAAACAGGCTTCAATGAAAATACTAAGCAGGTTTCTTACCAGAGGCATTTTTGTTGGGTCTGCACCCTTAGAAGCGCTTCACGGAAATCAACGCCATGGTGTTGTGCCACGTGACTCAGTGCGGCAGAAGTTTAACCCTTAAATGACAGTCTAGAACAGTATTCAGGAGGTTTAAATTCATTTAAAATATGCCGTGCATATAGCACGCATGTGGATGTGGGGTCGCACAAGGTTAAAGGTTTATAATTCATTGTTAAAAGTCAATATTTCTATGGAGAAAATGAATGGGATTAACATCTGAACCCAAACTTTTGTGCTCTATTCGTTACATGGCATTTAAGGCTCAGGTGATTGGCACAAAAAAAGAGTTGGGCTAAAAAAGAAGAAATGTTCACTGTTTTCTAACAATAGTTAGTCCAGCTCTACCGGAATAGCATAATGTTTATGATGATGTAAGCACCTCTTTCAGTTTGCTCGTTTCAACTCATTACCCTGACAAAGAACATGCTGCTGTTTTACATTTCAAAGAGGAAGTATTGTTCAGAGTGAGACTGATTAGGGTATTAGCCAAATTCTAATTAACCTTGATATAAGAGGCTTCGTTAGCAATTCAAGATGCACATCAAAGCAATGCTGTTATTGTGCTAACCTCGTCGAAACTGGCGAATTTGAGTTCACATCTATACAAATGATCTTAAAGGAATAGTCAACGCCTAAAAATGTCCTCATGCCGTTCCTGGACGGCTTTCTTTCTTCCATGGATGTGAGCTGCTGCGGAGGGAAAGATTATAAGTAAGATAAGATTACAAGTCTTGATATGGGTTTATATGCTATAAGATTTAGACATAAACGCAGCTTAAATCAAACAATGAGTATTTGTTTTGCGATATGGAATAGATCCAAGGACTCTCATGTTGTAAGGCTCTCTAAAATAATGAATTGCAGCACACACCGGCAGTAGCTGTATTCAGTTGTGTGCTGTTAAATGTGTTGGAGCCACACATCAAAGGATATCTCACTCTTATTGTAACCATGGCAACAATCAGCAGAGGATAGACAAGAAACCTTGGGAATTAAACATCCGAAAGGACACTTGATACACTCATGGCTGTAGACGGATACGGCTTTTCTTTGGAGGGTGTATGACATAATGCAATTCATGATTGAAAAGAGATGGAAAGACAGTTGCCGAAACCGTTATTTCACACATAATTTACTCAAAATACTGAGTACCAACGGAAGACAAGGAGGGTGTTTGAAAATGTGTGCAACTCCATTTGGTGCGGCGTGTGGTGCAGAAATGACACACTTCACCTTTGAATGTTTATATTAGGTATGTCGATTTAACAGGTTAATTCAGTGCGATTTAATTATATTAAAAAATAACATGAGTCAATTAATCATGCCCCGAACACAATAAAGAAGATTCCTGAGCAATTCAAGCTTGTAGTACCACCTGGTTTCACCAGGGGGCAGTAAGCGAAACTCCCAGTGTTGCCAACTTAGCGACTTTGTCGCTCGATTTAGCGACTTTTCAGAACCAAGTGTGCCGCACAAGCCCTCAAAAGTGAAGCCAAAACGTCTCGATCGCCCCCCGGTGACTGGTCCTAGTATAGGTCATAAGCCCCGCCTCCCCATGTTATTCAACGGGACGTGAGACCAACTAAACAATTAAATTACACTTCACATATCTTTTTTCCAAAGATAGTTTCTGTCATTTACTGTCGTTTCTATCACGTTGATGTCATTTCAAGTGTTTGTTTTCAAAATAAGTTTGTTTTTAGTTATTTGATGCTATAAAAACGGTGCTGTGACATCATGATTGACAGCTGTGATTGACAGGTCCTCAGAGCGAAGTAGTCACTGAAGCACCAACTGACTTTTTTTCGGGATCTTCGAAGGACTGAGGAGATTGGAGCTTTAAATTTAACATCTAAATTTCTATAATTAATTATTTCACACCGTCATGAGTCAAAAGTCAAAAGTGCAGGGGCGTGTCCTTGCGATTGATTCAGCGAGAGTGAGGGCGGGGCCTTGATTTCACGGCTTTACTTCCTGCTCACTACTGCGCAGGTCTGGTCCCGAAATCGCAACTGCGCAGACTCAAGTCCCAAGATGTCAGCGCCATATTGGGACACTGGCGGCTTCAGTTCTCACCAAGTGCCTTGCTCAAGGACACAATGGTGTTGGCTGTGGGGATCAAACCAGCAACCTTCTGAATACCATTTCAGTGCTTTAGCCGACTACGCCACCACCACTCCAAAAATACAGTATGTGAGCACAGAAAGTAGGAGAGAGGTAAACTGACGTAAAGGGCTGACACAAGGCAGAATGCAAATACGTTGTGATGACATCATGAATATGCTAATTAACTCATGCCGCCATCTAGCGACTTTTAGCGACTTTTTTAGCAGGCTGTGGCGTGGGGGCGTGGTCATGTGACAAGCCTTACTGCGCTCTCTCTCTCTCTATCCCGCAGACCGACACACGATGGTCTGCACTTATACAGCGCCTTTTTAACCTTAGCGGTATTCAAAGCGCTTTACACTGTGACTCATTCACACACACATCCATACACCAATGGTGGTAGAGCCGCCATGTAAGGCACTAGCCTGCCATTGGGAGAAACTTGGGGTTCAGTGTCTTGCACAAGGACACTTCGGCATGTGGAGTCATGAGGGCCGCGGATCGAACCACCAACCCTGCGATAACTTATTATCAACATTTATAGACAGACCTTCCGTGAGCTCTGAGGTTGTTAATCGATGGTACATGCCTCAGTTGAAGCCATCAGTCCACATCACTAAATCAGTGAGCGGGGAGAATGGTTTCAAAGCCAAAATTAAGAAATCAGCTACTCTTACTGAACAGCATTGCCAGCTTTATCTCTTGTACACTGTGAAGTGCTGCTTTACCAGTCGACCGCTGCCGGCGAGTAATTTCTGTGGTTGAACTTCAGACAAACTGAATGTCTTTATTTATACACAAATTCATTTACAGTATCAAAAGGGGATTTCTGAGGCTGGGATGAAATTCAATTTGTTGTCAAAGGCTGCGGTCTGCTTGACAACAATTAACTGCATCCTAATGAGTGGAAAATGACGTCTCGACTGTCTAAAGAGAAAATTGATCAAGCAAAATTGGAGTGTGCACCCTCCTGCAAATATAATAACAATTGTGTAAGTAAACTTGTGTTGTCTTAATCAATCCGCCAGAATAGTCTAGAATAGCTATTACATGACCACAATGAAGATTTTTAGAAGGATATCTCAGCTCTGCAGGTCCATACAATGCTAGTAATGTTGAGCAGAACTTTGAAGTTCAAAAAAGCATATAAAGGCAGCATAAAAGTAAGTCACAAGACTCCAGTTGTTAAATCTATGTCTTCAGAAGTGATATAATAAGTGTGGTTTAGAAACAGATCAATATTTAAGTCATTTTTGTACTATAAATCTCCACTTTCACTTTCACATTCTTCTTATGTTTTTGGAGATTCGCATTCTTCGTGCATTTCGCCACCTACTGGGCAGGGAGGAGAATTTATAGTTAAAACAATTACTTAAATATTGATTTGTTTCTCACCCACACCTATCCTGTGACTTCTGAAGACACGGATTAAACCACAGGAGTCTTATGGGTTAGTTTTCTGCTGCCTTTATGTGCTTCTTGGAGCTTCAAAGTTCTGGCCACCATTCCCTTGCATTGTATGAACCTACCGATCTGAAATATTCTTCTTAATATCTTCGATTGTGTTCTACAGAAGAGAGAAAGTCAAACACATCTGGGGTGGCATGAGGGTGAGTAAATGTCATGTTTGGGTGTACTGTTCCTTTAAGTGTACTGATATAATATTGTCATTAGAGCTGCTTTCTCTTTTTTCAGTTTAGGCAGTAGACAGCAAGGCAGAGTGAGTATTTATATGAAAACTCACAATTTATAACATTACATTCACTTGTGACCCATCACAACCTGCTGTAGACAGACTGAACTCACAGTTTAGATGATCAGTATTGAACATTTCACCCAGAAGCATTAGATGTGTCTGAAACAATTGCAATCCCTGAACACTGTAATGGAGAACTGAAATAATACATCCGTAATAAGAGTCGGTGGAATCATGCTTTTTGGATAACTCCAAATTGAAGCATCTGTTCAAAGAAACCCATGAGGTCGATTTCGGCTTGCCGTGTAGTTACCATGGCAACCTTTCTACAGCAAAAATCAGCTGGAGTGGATTGGGCTTCATGTTCCTCTGGTCAATCACTCTAAATGTGTTTCACTGATATGATCTCTTTCTATAGGGCTGGTGCTAATAATACATTCTATAAGCTATTAAAAGTGATGGGGATTTAGATCCTAAATTCAGTCTCAAAAAGAAAGGTGGTAAATTGGCCAAATAAATGTTCAGTAGTGGTAATGCCTTATAGTTGAGTGACTCTAATCAGATCACAGTTTACCCTAAAATCAAAAGTAAAATGTTAGAAATTATCGTAAAGCAGTTCAATGGAAAGGAGGAGGCGAGAACCGGCTTGACGATATAAATAATATTTTAATGATAAACAAAAGACACACACATGATGGACATGTCCGTAAACTATCTCTCTTGTCGCACCACCATCCGCCATCGGCTTTTATCCCGATGCTTAACCAGTTAACCAGTCTGTTAACCTGTCGGAGGCTTAATTAGCCTGATACGGGACCGGGTGTGTATAATCACGACCCGGCCCCGCCCTCCTTCCTGCCACATTCCTCCCTCGTTCTCTCAGTCTGGGGAGCCCCCAGCCTGACTTATCCCCCCCCCCCTCTTTCCCTGGGGGAGGGCGTGCTTTAAGACTAGTCTGCTGGCAGGTCATCCCCATCTACCTGGACGAGGGAGGGGACAAGGGGAGGGAAACAGAAATTTCCTGTAACAGTGTAGTACCCCCCCCCAAAAGACACTGTAAAATTTAAATGAGAGGGAAAAGGCCAATGCGGAGCGGCAGTGAGAGAGAGAGAGAGAAAATATCACTCGCCGGTCGCATGGTCCTCGATCACTTCTCCACCCTCTCAGGCGTACGACAGCTGCTTCTCCCCGGGCAGACCGGAGTCAGACTCACGACCCTCGGTGGTCAGAATACCCCTCCGCGTTCTCGGCAACTCGTGGGGACACTCCTCCAACCCTGGCAGCGGCCCTACTGCCCCAGGCGGTTGGGAGACACTTCCCTCCTCCCCTCGCAGACAGCGGTCTTCCTTTGACCCCTCCATGTTTCTGGGGGATGGCAGGGCTCTCCTCCGCCCCTGGCAGCGGCTCCATCGCTCCAGGCGGTCGGGGAGTCCAGTCCCCACTCACCTTGCCGACGGTGGCCGTTCACCGCGTCCGGGCGGTCGGTCTACTCTATCCCTCTCGGAGGCTTAATTAGCCTGATAAGGGACCAGGTGTGTCCGCTCTGCCACAAATATTTTTTGCATAAAAATACGAAACCCCCAAATTTTCTCCCCAAAATCAGGTTACCATAGAATGTCAAAATTGTACTTAGATTTTTTTGGTATTCCCCATTATTCTCAATATTGGTTCTCCGGGCTTTAATGTAGTATTATTACTGTAAATACTGCATAAAAAATACTGTAATAAAATGATTTATTGTTTCAACGAGCATAAATGAAAAGTAGTACCACAAATACTCCCATGATGAATCCACTACGTTATGGATGAGGTGAGGTGGCTGTGGATCGGGGACTTTGGAGGCCAGAGCAACTTCTTGAACTCTTTATCATGTTCCTCAAACCATTCCTGAACAATGCGTGCAGTGGGACGCATTATCCTGCTGAAAGAGGCCACTGCCATCAGGGAATACCGTTGCCATGAAGGGGTGTACCTGGTCTCCAACTATGTTTAGGTAGGTGGCACGAGTCAAATTGACGTCAACATGAATAGCCAGACCCAGAGCATCACACTCTCTCCACCGGCTTGTCGTCTTCCCATAATGCATCCTGGTGCACTCACTTCCCCATGTAAACGACGCACAAGTCCACGGCCATCCACGTGATGTAATGTCTGCGGCTACGCAGCCCCATACACAGCAGGGTGCGATGCACTGTGTGTTGTGACACATTCCTCCCATACCCATCATTAGTAGAACCTTAAATACTACAGTAGACCTTCTGTCGGTTCGGACCAGACGGGATAGCCTTCGTTACCCTCATGCATCGATGAGGCTATTCAGCCTGAGACGGAGCACTTGTATTAAAATGAATGGGAGAAATTGGAACACCCAATATGGCGCATGTAGAAAAGGAAGCCCTGCCTTATGTAACCAGTCATATTTGACCTGCTCTGAGCGGGAATCGAACCGGGGTCTCCGGCATGGGAGGCGCACGTGCTAACGAGGATGCTAAAAGCTACATTGCATTCTTCATGCTACAGGTTAACAGACTGCACTGCTATAAAGAGCCAATCATCTTTTGGAGACAGACATCGCCTGTTAGTCAACTCGAGAACATGCATGCACATTAGCTGGAATAGCTTGATCTGAGCTAAAGAAGCTCAATTTATGACATCATTATTGTCAGATTTTACTACTAGTTTGAAATATGTTCTTTGATTGTAATCTTGCCCAACCATTTTGGAGATTTCGGTCTTTCCCCATTCAAGTAGATAAGAGCTGTCCTTTTATGCCACTTGTTTAGAAAATAGCTGCACGGGAGCGTTCCAAAGATGGCCGCCAAGTGGACTGACTTTCATGTTTGGCATCACCAGATGAATTGCCCCTCTCCATATGCCATAACATGCCTCATCTGTGTCACATGCATGTATTGTGTCTGCTCATATGACAAACACATTGCCTGAAACACAGCACTGTCCATTCAAATTGGAACACCTCCATTTGTGTTCAGTGGAAAAAAGAAATTCATGCAGGTTTTAATCAATATGAGGACAAAAGAACAAACAACAAGGAAGCTTGCGGTGCCAAATCGATTCGGGACCCAACCCTGAGAAGTCCTCTACGCAGGGCACCGTCGGGCGACTGGATGTCCAGTGCTCTAATTTCTTCCCATTTTAAAAGACCAGCTTAACCAGTATGAAGATCTAGTCCGGATTATGCTGGTTTGGTGCTGGTCTAGCTTTTGGACAAGCATTGCAATGTTGTTCACAAGCAAAAATGAGCTGGTCAAGCCGATCAAGTGTGTGTGTTTTAAAAAAGGCTTAAAATAGCCCTCTCACGTCACGTCCCGTCAGTACAGTTGTGGTTAAGAAATAACCAACTTTTAATTAGCTAGAAATGCTAAGTGCACTTTGTCATGCATACTTGCTCTGTCAGTGGCCATTGTCTACAATGGACATACTTGGATGTTTTGCAACACCGATGGCTAATGTCACCTGGGCGCAGACGTGCAGGAACATGTTTGACTGACAACAGAACAAAAGCAACCGCAAGTCTAACCTGATGAACAATTGCGACTGTGTTTATATATATGTGTGTGTCATATGTGAACATGTCATTCGGTCATCACTCACAGCTGTCTCCTGATGTAACAGGCCATCTGACTCAGCAGGTGTTTATGGGAGGTATTGTGTGGGTGTGGTGTTCTCAGCCTTCCCAGAAATTAGGGCTGGACAATTTCTGTGTCATCGAGGGTGAGGAAAAGCCTTTATTATATCTCTGTGCAAAATGATTTTTTAAATATGTTTTTTCACTACACACAGCACACACAGTACTAAAAAAATCATTGAGCTGTTAAGGAAGCGGAATGGTTAAATTCCGTACGATTCTCATCCCTAAACATTCATGTCTGTAGCACAAACAGTGCATGAGGAGTTATGTGCCAAAGTTTAATTCTCCCTAAAGCTAACCTAATCTCCGACCCAATAGTGATGCAAGATTTGTTCTAGTCCTCCAATGTTTGGAGAGCCACATTCCAGCATTCCGTAAATCGAGAAGTTTCTGTGGTAATGCCAACCTGTCAGATGGGCAGATATTACATCAAAGACATCAATATCTCACATGTGTGCTACAGAAGGCCGAACAATGTTGTTTATTATCTTTGCATGACAGGTTATCTAACCAACAGCCGAGTAGTCCAGAATTCCCAATCCCTTTGATGTCACAGACCGAGCGTTCCCACAGTGCTGCAACATTCCTTTTGCATTTAAACTCTTTATTTAAGCTCAGAGCTCGACAGAGCTCGTGAAACTCATTCACACTGTCTTTGAACATTGCACAGGGAGCTGTTCATAAACCAAACCTTTGGCACATTTCACAATGTTCCCGGAGAGCAAACCTGGTTCTTCCTGTTTGTGAGCAGATGTTCAACTCTCTTTACCCTGTGCTGTCTAGGCACACAGCTCTTGGTCATCAATATCACTCAGAATGTTTACACAAGGGCCTGATTCAGTACGATGATGCAGCATTGATCCAAACAATAGCTGATTATTTGAACTCTCACATTGTTCTCATGCGATTGAACAAATTCCGTGATGTAACAAACAATATAGTTTCATATGTATAGATAAAGATCACCAGCTAGATTTAATACACATAATTCATAAATCTAGGTATGCAATTATGAAGCATTCTTGGAGTAGTGAGTGACCTTAGGACATCAAAAGGACAGTGTGATATAGCACTGTAAATTCCCTGGGAATTGAAAGTATCAGTTCACCAGAAGGACGCATGGGTTGAGTTCACTAATGAAAGGTAAATGGTAAATTGTCTGCACTTATATAGCACCTTTTTTAACCTCAAAGCGCTTTACACTGTGACTCATTCACCCATTCACACTTGCACTCACACACCAATGATGGCAGAGCTGTCATGCAAGGTGCTAGCCTGCCATTGGGAGCAACTTGGGGTTCAGTGTCTTGCCCAAGGACACTTCGACATGTGGAGTTGTGTGGGCCAGGAATCGAACCACCAACCCTGTGATTAGTGGCCGACCCGCTCTACCACCTAAGCCGCAGCCGCCCCCTAAAGGTCAGAGACATGGGCAACAATACAAAAATATAATTTGAATAATATCTTTGACACAAGAACATTTAAGACACAAACTTTAAAATGGAAAAGAGGCCTTAGCCACAATGTCACTGGAGTTATAAGCAATTATAAAAGTGACAATTGAACAAACTGTGGCTCAGGTGGTAGAGCGGGTCGGCCACTAATCACAGGGTTGGTGGTTTGATTCTCGGCCCTCATGACTCCACGTGCCGAAGTGTCCTTGGGCAAGACACTGAACCCCAAGTTGCTCCCAATGAGAAACTATTGCCTTGCATGTCAGCTCTGCCATCATTGGTATGTGTGTGTGAATGAGTCACAGTGTGAAGTGCTTTGAATACCGCTAAGGTTAAAGAAGCGCTATATAAGTGCAGACCATTTACACACACACCCACAACCAAATCTGGATTTCAGTGAGGAGCACAGCACGCAGTCAGAAGCCCCACCACCACTATAAGAAGAAAAAGCTGGCCTTCCTGCCTTTGGCACACAAGTCCTGTGAACACATGTAATAGACACATTAATGTTCCATGAAAACTCAGAAAACAGAGTGTCAACACTCTTAATAAGAGCTGTTACACAGAGCTCAAATCACAATAACAAATCAAACAAAAGAAAATAAACATATTACAATGAAACTAGGCCTTGATCCCCTCCAAAAGCAAAAGCCACAGCATTATGCCACAGATGCTGTCGATCGAGCTTAACTTCTATTAAACCCACAACGTAATTCCTTCAATACAACACCTTTCTATTGCAAACCATAAGCACATATATTTAACACAATTAGCCTGAATAAATCAATGCATCTTTATTCTCATTTACTTTGAATGTAGTTAAATGAGGGTTGTCAGTTGTTGTAAAGCATATCAGTGCCTCTTCAGCAGCAAGTCCCCACACAAGTGAATTTTTCAGACGTTTTGGCACATATGGCCCCGTTTAAAATCGTGTTTCTTTAAACTCAACAGCTGCTTTCAATCCAGTGGCATTTGCTTCCCCCGAGCCTTGTTTCTAAATGTTGAACAGGGGCAGGCGAGTTCACACAGACCTCTCTGTTCAAAGCCATCCTGTTCTCTGTCAAACATCGCGTGGCAACATCAAACGCTCCGGCCGCATGTTTGACTGGATTCTAGCAGCTTTGTGGGTGGATAATTGGGGGCAGGCCTCAGCAAAGCTGGCGGAAATGTGGAACATTTTTCTTCGAACTATTTTTTGGAGTGCATAACACATGAGGGTTTCTTTCCCGGGCCCCTCCTCTCAGTAAAAAAGGCCCCGTCACTGGAGCCCCTGAGTCAGTCTGCTGCCAAACGGGGCCTCGGTAATAAACATTGCACAGACACATGATATGTGGCCCCTGCTTGTTGAATTTTTGGTGTATTGTTAAGATCAACAAAAGGGCTGAGCACGTGTGATGCCCCCTTTTCATTCGTGTGTCACTTTTTAAGTGGAGAAAACACCCTGATGTCGGCTTGGCCGGGACTCAAAGAAAGTCGTGAGTGGAGATGTGGTGAAAAAGGAAGGATATTGAGTCTGACAGTGAAGGAGCTTGTGTGTTTATACTGCGGCTCGGGAGGGAAATGGATAGATTCAATGTCCTTTTTTAACTCAAACAATATCATCTGTTCATTGTTGTTTTTGCCTCTGCAGATGTTCTTCACACTGAACTTGTGGTTTGTCCGTCCCCACCCACTCGGCCGCACCGGGTGCACTCGGTCGGTTCCATGCCAGCGCTTTTGTTTTCCCAGAACTCAAGTTTTTCCAACAGCAGGGTCAACGGCAGGCCAGGTACAAATGAGAAATAGTTGGCTTGTTCTCCTGGCGGCCGCTCAAATCGAGGCTTTAGAAAAGATTACTGTGCTGCCGCCACTCGGGTGGCGAGAGGCCTCCAGTGAGCGATGCCGAATCTGTCGAGGGGGAGTGAGGAATTCACGCAGGGGCGATTTACATTTCAACCAACCGGCCGATTGTTTTCCTCACTTTCTGGCTCACTTTCACTCTCGTCCATCCACCAGTGTTTGCAGTGTTTGGTGCAAACCTGAGTCCATTTGGCATCAAAGTTTGGTTTATTTAGTTTGTGTGAAAACGGTTTTCCAAACTTGGATGTGCACAGGGGTGAAATCAAAATCTCAAGGTGAAACATCTCATAATTTACTCACCGTCATGCCTCTCGTGTATGACTTTCTTCAGCTGAACACAAACGAAGATTTTTAGAAGAATATCTCAGCTTTGTAGGTCCATACAATGCAAGTGAATGTGACTAAAACTTTGAAGCTCCAAAAAGCACATAAAGGCAGCATATAAGTAATAAATATGATTCCTGTGCTTAAATCTATATATCTTCAGAAGCTATAAATCTCCACTTTCACTTTCACATGTTAATAGTGAAAGTGGAGATTTATTGTAAAAATGGACTGAAATATTTATGTGTTTTTCACCCAAAGTGATTGCGTCGCTTCAGAAGACCTTATGGATTACTTTTATGCTGATTGCATGTGCTTTTTGGAGCTTCAAAGTTCCGGTCACCATTCAAATGCATTGTATGGACCTACAGAGTTGGGATATTATCCTAAAAATCTTAATTTGTGTTCTGCAGACGACAGTCATACACATCTGGGATGGCATGAGGGTGAGTAAATGATGAGAGAATTCCTTTTTACTGTAAATCTCCACTTTCACTTTCACTTCCTCACTTTTTGGCGAGTCACATTCTTTGGGTATATTGCCACCTACTGGGCAGGGAAGAGAATTTATAGTAATAATAATTTATTAAAATATGCAAGGGATAATCCACGGCTAGGTGTGCATTAAACTATTTTAAATGCACGACGTGGAGGTGAAGAACCGCTTGACATGAAGCGGTATTTATAATATACAGTAATATAATAATTGATTGCTTTCAGATCAAGCAATCGAACCAAAATGTCCGTGCATTTGTTCACACTTGCGTTGGTCTATGCAAACCTGCACTAAATGATGCATTTGTCAATTCCAACGCATCTCACTGTTTTATCATGCCACGAACGCCATGTTTTTGAGAGTCTGATTTGCTGGTTTTAGAGGACCAGCAAATGCCACCTTGGCAAGGCTAGAAGACCATCCTAAACCATTAGGGGTGTGAACAGCACCTAAAACACTTCATTTCGTCTCTGTCTTGGACAGTGTTGCCACAAGCTTTCTCCTTCTATCCCATTTAATCTGACTTTATCATGGCCTACACCCCATATAGATTCATGACACAGTCCAGCATCTTCATGCAGCCCATTGGCAAGTTGTTTATTTTGGTTTCTGCAGGTCTGTTACGAATGATTGATTGATGCAGTTAGCAGTGAAGCATTCTCGCAGGAGGCTATCAGCGCTAAGCCGCTTCACCTGATAGTCTGGCTGTTGTGTAGCCCCCTGTAAGCCAAAGCAATAAAAGTCCATTGTGTGGCTTATTGTGAAAGTCCTCGACGCTGCTGAATAGAGTTCACGACTCTGCCACACCTGACACTATTAATATCGTCTCAATGCTGGCCAACCCAGACATATTCACCTTCAGTAATGCATTACTCTTGAGAGGCAACAAAGAAATAACCTTTCCTACAACTAAAGGGCACCATTTGGCACTTCACAGCACAGTTAGTTGTTAAAATGATGTTCCTTGATACTTCAAATAGCAATCCTGCTGATTCTGCCAAAAGTAAGACCTTTCTGTGTTCCAAAAACATACTGTATATCTCCTTACTTTGAAGAGAAATGCCGTTCAACCCGTTTTACTTTAGAGTATTTCCACGCTAACACAAACTGAGGCACAGGCGCCAAACACGAGGCCAAAAACAAATTTTTTGGGGGTTTTCCACTTACAAATGACAATGATATCTCGTTGATTTTCTGTGTGACAATAGGGAATTTTCAGTATTCTGTATGCGTGTACACATTCATATTTTACATGCTATTTGTTACACAAGGCATCAAATATGTGATGGATATACGCGCCGGGTCACTAAAGACCCGAGGTGTGCAATAATGTTTGGCGAAACCCTGGCATTTAAGCGTTAGTATAAATATTCACAATTATACTAGTACTAAAAAGCATAATTTACCAACACTGCATCAAGAGACATTTTTTCCAATTTTTGCACTTGTAAATTTCTTCATTGGTCTCTAAATAAAATATCTGACCAAGAATTGTTTCCTTCTTAAAGAGTTTGTTCACCCAAAAATGTAAATTATCCCATAATTTACTCATTCTCGAACCATCCTAGGTGTATATGACTTTCTTCTTTCAGCCAAACACAATCGGAGTTATATTAAATAATATCCTGCTCTTCCAAGCTTTATAATGGGAGTGAATGGTACCTTAGATTTTGAAGCTCAAATAAGTCCATCATGAAAATAATCCATACGGCTCCAGGGGGTTAATAAAGGCCTTCTGAAGCAAAGCAAAATATCCATATTTATAGTTTTCTAAACTATAATCACTGGCTTCCGGTAACGGCCGTCAGCACGTTCACAAGAGAGTCGGAAGCGCACGTTGTTTACAGCAAAGGAAACGGCGAAAAGAAGCGAGTTGTTTTAGCGATACTGTAGATTTGTATTAGTCTTACAAATGGTGCGTTTGTGCATCTATCCAGTCATTCCAATCGTCCATTCATGGAAGAAAACACTCTCAGCCGCTGTTAGCATTACCTGGCATTTCCTGCATGAGCACCACCACGTCTCCCGAACTCTCCGTCTACCAGATTTGTTTGTTTATGCCGCTGCCACCGCCGCCTCCTCCATCTCCCGGAGTTCCTGGTCAGTGTACTCCGGATCAAACAAATAGGGCTTGGCAAAATCTCAATCTCCTCTTCTCTTATATCCAAATCCTCAGACATTTTTCTTTAAAAATCCTCGTTGTTGTATTCTAATTCGTGACCGGCGTTTTGTTTGCTCCATCCTCTGCGCTTCTGCGTTCGTCACTTCTCACCGGAGCTTACGATACGCCGACGTCATACACTGGAAATGGACTCTCTTGTGAACGTGTGGACTGCCGTTACCGGAAGCCAGTGATTATAGTTTATAAAGTTATAAATATGGATATTTTTCTTTGCTTCTGAAGTCCTTTATTAACCCCCTGGAGCCGTATGGATTACTTTTTTGATGTATGGATGCACTTTTTTGGGCTTCAAAATCTAAGGTACCATTCACTCCCATTATAAAGCTTGGACGAGCAGGATATTATTTAATATAACTCCGATTGTGTTTGGCTGAAAGAAGAAAGTCATTTACAACTAGGATGGCTCGAGGCTGTCAATTATGGGATCATTTAAATTTTTGGGTGAACGAACCCTTTAACCTTATTTTTGCTTAAGTGTTTCCAAGTCAAACATATATTCAATAGGGAAACATGTGGATTGCTAAAATTGGTCTCTATATTACCAGTGGTTGGAGAGAAATTAAACAGGAAAAAATTCAATCGAAAAATGGCATTTCAGAAGTTGAGCAAGTTCTTACATTTTGATAAAAGATTAGCAATCAAATGCAACACGGACATGTTCTTAAAAAACTCCCAAAACAACAAAAAATTCATTAAAAAAGTTCGATATGATCCATTCATTTTCTTGATGGGTTTTGTGAGGTTTACCCGGTTACTGGCTCCTCTGAGCTGCTGTGCTGTGATTGGCCGAAAGCGATGGAGCTCTTGAGATTCTCTGCACTACTTGCACTGCATCATGTTTTCATTGTGGCCTACAGTGTTTTTTCTCCCAAAAACACATGCCAGTAAACAGCAGTTACATAACCGCATGTCTCATTCTCAAGCAACCCGTTCAAACAGCCCAGCCGAATGTCTGGTCACCAGTGTATTCATAACTATTTTAAAGGAATACAAAGTTCACCCCCAAAAAATTATCAGTCAACAACAGTTCACAGTGAGCTCATGACTTGTGCACAACAGGATTAGCTTTCCAAACGACGTCTGAGTTACTATTATTTACAAGGATAGGGGTGACGGATTGCATGCAACGGGATTGCATATTTAAAATACTAAATATTAGTAACTTTATTGCACTACAGTTACAATTTAAATCCTTGGTAAATAAAATACAGTTACTTTCAAAAAGTAATTTGATTACTAAAGAGATTACATTGCATTTTATTGTCATTTGGTTCGTTTAATATTTAGTCTATTCAGCTGGAAAACATGTATTTGTATAAATAATGCGATCGTAGGTGCGTTTGAACAGTCGTGAAACACTTAAGTAGTAATTAGTACGTTTAGAGCAGCAGAAATACAAAATAAACATTGTGCAAATTGTCACGTGACTAGCTAAAATGCTATTTCTAGCCATTTTACATGCACGTGTTACAACGTGTTTCTATCAAGAAAAGTCACGTTACATCATCATTATTTCCTCTAGTAACACCTTTGATAATAGGCCAAAAATCATATTCTTGATGAGAATTTTTGTATGATTTTTCTATAAAAATATCTAAAAATACTTAAAATAAGATCAGTTTGCTTTATCTGGTTTATCTGTTTTTATAAGATATTTTGGTTTTTCAGATAATGTATTTTTTACATTTTGAGTTTTTATAGTCAAAACATGTGAAAAAATCTACCAGTACTGAAGAAGTAATCCAAAGTATTTAGATTACGTTACTGACCTTGAGTAGTCTAACGGGATATGTTACAAATGACATTTTACAGCATGTATTCTGTAATCTGTAGTGTTCAAAAGTAACCCTCCCAACCCTGATTATTTACATGGGACGTCTGTGATTTCATGTACCTATTCAGATGGTTTTTACAAAGATGGGTGTTACTATTGTGTGAATGTGGGCATAGATATGGAAGGTCATGTGCTCTGGATCACGAAACCCACTGAAACAAACCAACCAAGTATGCATGTTAAGGCAAGCAGTTGCATTTTAAATTAGCATAAAGCTAAATGTTCACATGACAATTTACACAAGGTGCACTATTTTTACTGATCCAAACCAACTTCAAAAGATTATCAAAGTGCTTTACACTGTGTCCCAATCACCCATCCACACTCACACTCATACACCAATGACGGCAGAGCTGCCATGCAAGGCGCTAACCTGCCATTGGGAGCAACTTGGGGTTCAGTGTCTTGCCCAAGGACACTTCTGTAAGTGGAGTTGTGTGGGCAGGGAATCGAACCCCCAACCCTGCGATTAGCAGCCGACCCGCTCTACCACCTGAGCCACCATCTCTCCGTGTCTCTCCACCAAAGCTCTCAAACCTCATATCAGCATTATGGGTATCTCAGCAAGTATTGACGCTGACTATCACACCTGGAGTCGTGAGTTTGAGTCCAGCGTGTCCTGAGCGACTCCAGCCAGGTCTCCTAAGCAACCAAATTGGCCCGGTTGCTAGGGAGGTTAGAGTCACATGGGGTAACCTCCTCGTGGTGGTGATTAGTGGTTCTCGCGTGTGGTGAGTTGTGTGTGGATTGCGGAGAGTAGCATGAGCCTCCACATGCTGTGAGTCTACGCGGTGTCATGCACAACGAGTCACGTGATAAAATCTGCAGATTGACGGTCTCAGAAGCGGAGGCAACTAACCCATGATTGAGGTGAGTAACCGTGCCACCACGATGACCTACTAAGTAGTGGGAATTGGGCATTCCAAATTGGGGAGAAAATGGGATATCAAATATTAAAAGAAAGAAAGTAGCATGAGGGTAAATAATGACAAAATAATGATTATTTATTGATATTTTTCAGGTCAACTAGCCTCACCAACAAAGGTTTGCTGGTGCACCACATGACTATACTGGTTCACAAGCTAGAATAGCACAAAACCAGCATAAAACCATGGAAAGTTTTTGGTCTCAAGACAAAGAGATGTTTGAAAAGAGTTGGAAAGAGAGAGTGTGCTATCATAGGTTCACTGTTGGCAAAACTGGGCCAGCAGTCTCTTCCTCTACTCCCACTGCATTTCACAGAGTGGTGAGTTGGCAGGTTTAACAATACGCCCAGTGTCAGCAGATACCAGACACTGATGCTTAGAGAGCGACCCACCAGACTGGAAGTATGTTTGACCTGCAAAAAAAAAACCCTACACTATGCAAAGCCCCCATTTGATGTTAAATAGATACAAATGAGTCAATTGTTGACATACAGTAAGCGTACAGAGCCATGTGAATAACATAGCTCAGATCATTTAGAATGAGTACATATAGTTTTGAAATCTGATTTTTGATTGCGAACTTTGGTATCTTGGCAAATCTGCAACAGGCATTGACAAGTCCATATCTGTCAATGACTATATAATCCACATAGATGTTAAAAATGTGTCCTTTTCAGCACAATCTCGTTTAAATTACGTGACTATGGTGACATTTTTGCTAAATGACATAACATGGCTTATTGCACGTATTGTGGCAGTTCTGAGCTTAATTGTCCACTGAGTGGCGCTAAAAGCGAGTTGGATTTTCTTCCATACTTGCACTTCAGGACTCGTACCCCAATCCTTTGCATCGTAAGTGCAACGCTCTAACAGTTGAGCTACCACACATTTTATAACACCTGAATAACCTTGTGAGTGTATTTGTTTATGTAATGAACATAGATTGTGCCATTGGCCCCTATCTATCATGGCCTCCTAATAATCTCCATCCCTGAATTGGCTACATCACTCTACTCTCTCCTCTCCACCAATAGCTGGTGTGTGGTGGGCTTTCTGGTGCATTCACAGAGTTGTCCCTAAGCCACTTGTGCATTGTCTTGGCAGTCCAGGTCATTGTCCTGCTGGAACATGAACCTTCAGCCCAGTCTGAGGTCTTGAGCGCTCTGGACCAGGTTTTCATTGAGGATATCTCTATATTTTGCTGCATTTAGCTTTCCTTCAACCCTGACCAGTCTCCAAGTCCCTACTGCTGAAAAACACCCCCACAGCATGATGCTACCACCACCATGCTTCACCGTTGGGATGGTATTGTGCAGGTGATGAGCAGTGCCTGGTTCCCTCCAGACATGATGCTTGGAATTGATGCCAAACAGTTCATTTTATCAGACCAAAGATCTTGTTTCTCACAGTCTGAGAGTCCATTAGGTGCATTTTGATGTGTCTTACACTGAGGAGAGGCGTCCGTTTGGCCACTCTGCCATAAAGCCCATATCGGTGGAGTGTCGCATTGATGGTCGTCCTTCTGAAAGTTTCTCCCATCTCCACACATGATCTCTGGAGCTCACCCAGAGTGACCATCAGGTTCTTGGTCACCTCTCTTACAAAGGACCTTCATCCCTGATTGCACAGTTTGGCCGGGCGGTCCTGGAGTCCTTGGGAACCTTCAATGCAGCCAAATGTTTTGTCTCTGAGCTCTACGAGCAGTTCCTTTGACCTCATGGCTTGGTTTTTGCTCTGATATGCATTAACAGCTGTACAACCTTTTATAGACAGGTGTGTGCCTTTCTCAATCATGTCCAATCAATTGAATTTGCCACAGATGGACTCCAATGAAAGTGTAGAAACATCTCAAAGATGATCCATGAATGTCAATGTAAAGGGTTTGATTAATTACGTTAATGTGAGTTCCGTTTTTGCTTTTTAATAAATTTGCAAAGTTATCAAAAATCTGATCTATTTACTGCATATTTGCATTTATTTAAGTGTTTTTTTGTGCATGAGATGAGTAAAAGAGCACAGGAACACACTCTGATGTCTTAATGAACATTTATAATGCATGCAAATAAGTAGATTTAAAAACTGTCCTGCTAATGCGTTTGACCCACCGTCAAGTTGAACCTTCCAAACTCTGCCGCATTCGCTTTCACTGTCAGACAGAAAATGAAAGAGATGAGACGGTTATGTAACAATGTGTTGAATCGTTCCAAATCTGTTGCCTGGGACAGGGTGGATACACCAACATGGGAAGGGTGTGTGAGTGTTTGATTAGCTAATAAAGTGTATTGCCCCAAAGCGGAATACACAAGATGCCATGAAGATCAGTTCTGGAGGAGCCAAGGAATTGATGTCACACTTGGGCCGTCGTCAGGGGGGCATTGATCTTGGGCCGCTGTGGCTCAGGATGTAGAGCGGGTCGTCTACTAATCACAGTAGTGGGCGTTCGATTCCCAGCCCATATGCCGAAGTGTCCTTGGGCAAGACACTGAACCCCAAGTTGCTCCCAATGGCAGGCTAGCACCTTGCATGGCAGCTCAGTATAATTTCAGACCATTTACCATCTAGTGTGCATCAAGACTCCAGCAGAAGCTGTGGGGGTGTACAGTAGCAATACAGTAGTATACAATATTGAAATCTCTCACACATTGGCCTCTTAATTATTGCACAGGCACTCAGTCAATTCTACTGGGACAGTTCTGCTGAACTAACATAATGGCCCATTGTCATAAACGTATGTTGAATATGTCTATCACCCACTGTCCAGTGCATAACTGCCTACAAATTGTATGAGCAAGTCACTGTTCAGGAGAGGATTGTGGGAACTGAGGCATCAGTATGTCTATACCACTAAAATAGCACCATGTTTTACCATGGAAATATCCTATGTTTTTGGACATTTACCTTGGTAATAACATGTTTTACCATGGCAGTACCCTGTTTTAGTTTAGACATATAACATGGCAACATCTAGACGTGTTGTGGCAATACCATGTTTTTTTTTTTTTTTACATATACCATAACAATGCTATATTTTACAAAGGAAATAATTTTTTTTGCACATACAGTATACTGAACCAAGCTAATACAATATTTTTGGGCACTTTTGTATAGTAATACCCTGTTTTTTGGACATTTACCATGGTAACAACATGTTTTACAATGGAATTATCAGTTTTTTGGACATTTACCATGGTAACAACATGTTTTACAATGGAATTATCAGTTTTTTGGACATTTACCATGGTAATACCATATTTATGAATACCTTGTTAATAGCATGTTTTTGGACATTTACAATGGTAATATCATGTTTTTTTTTTTACATGTACCTTGGAAATATCCAGTTTTTTTTGGACATGTTCCATGGTAATACCATGTTTTACCATGAAATTATCCAGGGTTTTTTTTTTTGGACATTTACAATGGTAAATAGCATGTCTTAGCATGGCAATTCTCTGATTTTGGCAACACCCTGGTTTTAACTTGTACCATATTAATACCATGTTTTCATACGTATTGTGGTAAAACCATGTTTTTTTACATATACCAAGTTAATACCATGTTTTACCATGGAAATACTATTTTGTACACATATACCATGATGATACCATATTTTTTGGACACATACCATGTTGATACCATAATTAATAACATGATTTTCTTTTTTGGACATGTACCTTGGTAATAGCATGTTTTTCCAAGGAATTATTCTGTTTTTTGAACATTTACCATGGTAATTCTAGATGCACTGTGGTAATAGCATGTTTTTGGACAGACTATAATTATACCCTGAACATACACTCACCTAAAGTATTATTAGGAACACATACTAATACTGTGTTTGACCCGCTTTCGCCTTCAGAACTGCCTTAATTCTACGTGGCATTGATTCAACAAGGTGCTGAAAGCATTCTTTAGAAATGTTGGCCCATATTGATAGGATAGCATCTTGCAGTTGATGGAGATTTGTGGGATGCACATCCAGGGCACGAAGCTCCCGTTCCACCACATCCCAAAGATGCTCTATTGGGTTGAGATCTGGTGACTGTGGGGGCCATTTTAGTACAGTGAACTCATTGCCATGTTCAAGAAACCAATTTGAAATGATTCGAGCTTTGTGACATGGTGCATTATCCTGCTGGAAGTAGCCATCAGAGGATGGGTACATGGTGGCCATAAAGGGATGGACATGGTCAGAAACAATGCTCAGGTAGGCCGTGGCATTTAAACAATGCCCAATTGGCACTAAGGGGCCTAAAGTGTGCCAAGAAAACATCCCTCACACAATTACACCACCACCACCAGCCTGCACAGTGGTAACAAGGCATGATGGATCCATGTTCTCATTCTGTTTACACCAAATTCTGACTCGACCATCTGAATGTCTCAACAGAAATCGAGACTCATCAGACCAGGCAACATTTTTCCAGTCTTCAACTGTCCAATTTTGGTGAGCTCTTGCAAATTGTAGCCTCTTTTTCCTATTTGTAGTGCAGATGAGTGGTACCCGGTGGGGTCTTCTGCTGTTGTAGCCCATCCGCCTCAAGGTTGTGCGTGTTGTGGCTTCACAAATGCTTTTGCTGCATACCTCGGTTGTAGCAGTGGTTATTTCAGGCAAAGTTGCTCTTCTATCAGCTTGAATCAGTCGGCCCATTCTCCTCTGACCTCTAGCATCAACAAGGCATTTTTAGCCCACAGGACTGCCGCATACTGGATGTTTTTCCCTTTTCACACCATTCTTTGTAAACCCTAGAAATGGTTGTGCGTGAAAATCCCAGTAACTGAGCAGATTGTGAAATACTCAGACCGGCCCGTCTGGCACCAACAACCATGCCACGCTCAAAATTGCTTAAATCACCTTTCTTTCCCATTCTGACATTCAGTTTGGAGTTCAGGAGAATGTCTTGACCAGGACCACACCCCTAAATGCATTGAAGCAACTGCCATGTGATTGGTTGATTAGATAATTGCATTAATGAGAAATTGAACAGGTGTTCCTAATAATCCTTTAGGTGAGTGTATACCGTGGTGCATGGTGCCATGTTTCGGGACATATGCCATGCTAATATCGTGTTTTACCATGAAAATACCATTTTGTCCACATATCGCATGGTAATATCATGCTTTTTGGACATGTGCGATGATAATACCATGTTTTTGGAAATATACCATGGAAACACAATGCTTACTATGGAAATACCGTATTTTATCACATGTACCATTGTGATACCATGTTTTACCATGGTTATACCCCATTATGATGTAGATGTATGTATTGAAGTATGATGGTATTACCATCGGAGTACGACCACAGTACTTTCAAGTGTTGAAGGACTTTGAACAGTTTTTCTGGGATTGTGTCATGATTATTGGAGCAGTGATTATTTTACTGAGTTTATATACTCCCCTCATCTGCATGTTTTGCTGGTGCTACTGCTCTAGTGTTTACAACTACTGAATTTGAGACAAAGGACATCCATGCCCCCCCCCCCCTCCCATCCCAACACTGAGCCTCTATCACGCTGACTGGCGATCGATCACTACAAAAATCAATCAGCTTATTAAAGCTGCAGTTGAGTAAGGAACCGAGCTTATTATCCTTCTTCCAAAACTCCCTTCTGGAGCTGGAGGGATTACGGGGGGGAAGTCACAGGGACCAGTTGAGCTGCAAATTACGATTTAGCCGGAACATTATGACCTGCTACCAATGTCTGCAACAGGGTCATGTGACCCAGCAGACAAATTCAATTAAAGCCCCTGTGGTTCTGAGTTATTGTAAACGGGTTTGAAGAGGGATGCGTATGAGTCATAGTGTGAAGTGTTTTGTAGTTAGATTTTTCCTCATGCAAAAAACATAGAAAATGCATTAAATCATAAATTCGAAACTCCTGCGATCCTAGCCAAGTAAATGCATACTTTGTTTCCACAAGCCATTTAAATGACTGGCTTTCCTGCTAAAAATGCATCGGTCAGCTTCCATCCACTGTATATCTATAAGAGTGTTGATTTTAGTTCCCAGATGAGGTTCGTCTGAGAAAGAACGGCTGTTTTGAAAGAATGCTACGGGTTCAATACAAGTTGAGCTCATTCAACAGCATTTGTGGCATAATGTAGATTACCAGAAAGATATTTTGGCCCCATTCACTTCCACTGGTGTTTGTGTGGACCTGATCTTTTGGCTAACGGAGCAAATCAGTGCCGAAGGTTACTGAGGTGAACCGGAGCAGCTCACCTAACCAAGTCAGCATTATATATCGGCTATCATTTCTTTCTCAAGCACTTTTCCAATTGCACCTGTGTGTTTATTGGTACACCAGGAAATTGTATCTTTTTTGTCATCATTTCGTGCCCTCAAGGCATGCAGGTATTTGGTTTGTAGTTTTTGGTCCCCTTTGGACAGATTTGATTACTTTGGAGTTGGCCTAAAATTGGAAAGGTTATTAAACACCCTGAAGGCTCGACAAATAACATTTCTCCTACTGTGTTTTTCAGAGGCCCTGTATACCCGTGCAATTACCTTTGAACAACTAAATATGCGTTTCATTACGAATTATTGTAAACAGATATTGGTATATTGGAGCTATTATCACATAGCCAGACTATCGGTATAAAGTTTGATCCATATCACAGCTTATTCAAGATGAAAAATGCACACTTACACTGAAAAAATGTATGTTCTTACTTAGTATTTTTGTCTTATTTTCTGGTAAATGTATCTAAGCATCCTTAAAAAACAAATGACTTAAGATGCAGAATGACATAAGACACTCAGTCTTGTCTTCAGATAAATCTGACCAGATTCAGTGGGGTTTATGCTTAAAACAAGAGTCATTTTGTATTATTATTTATATAATTTGATATAACCATTGGCATATGAGTGTGAGTGTGAATGTGTGTGTGAATGGTTCATTCAAGCATATGTTGCTTCGCTTTTATTCCTAGATATTCCAGAGTTGTTTCTGTGTTTGTTTCCTTAAGTTTCCATCATAAAATGTAGTGGAATTGCGCTGTAATAGTGGGGTTTACCTCTTATGGAAAACTCTGGTTTTCCCTCAAAGTACCCGCACATATAAGCCAATGGGAGGGAGTCAGGGGCCGTCAGTATTTTTTTGTAAATGTTTGTAAATGTAAAAGTATAGTTTGTGTATGTGCTTTTCCCACAGTAGTCCCAGAAATGCTGAATTATTTCCGCTGTGTTGACCTGTTTTTAGGCTCCATTACGTTTGTTCTTCAGTCTGTTACACGCACATGCCCACTCCTCACCTATAAGAACGGTGCTTATGTGTTCACATGGCCACATTTAGCCGCATTCTCTCTGAGAAACCTGTGTGTGTTAAACCACTTTCTCATAATCCCTTAAATGGCATAATGAAATCGACATTCTCGTTTACATGACGTCGCCGCTTTCTGCAAAAACCCTGGAATATTTAATTATGAGCATGTAAACGTGGTCACTGTTCGTTTTGTTTTTTATGTGCCATTTAGGGAAGGATTAACCTGAAAAATATGATAGACTATACCTTAAAAATATTACAGTGTCCGTATGAAACGACTGTACCAAATCGCCCGAAAATAGCAGAAAACATGCATAAAGCTCGTTCAGAATTTCTGTACGTCCAAAGGTAGAAAATTACCAATTATTTTACTGATATACAGTACTGTGCAAAAGTACTGCACATACGATGTTTCACGAAAGCATTTGTCTTAAGATGGTCATTTATATCTTTAGTAGCTTTAGGAAATATAAATGTTAGACTCCCAAACATTACTTTTGCAAATAGAAAAGATTCGAATAGAAGAACAGGGAGCCCTGCAACAGCTGTCATGACCCCCACAAAGCCCCCCACTGAACATCGAGTCAGTCTGAGATTACATAAAGAGACAGAAGCAATTGAGACATCCTAAACAGACAGAAGAACTGTGAAATATCCTATCTGCCAACAACCAAGAAACACTGTGTCCAGGGGTCTCTAGGAGAATTGGGGCTGTTTTAAAGGCAAAGGCGGTCACACCAAATATTGATTTAACTTTTTTATGTTTACTGGACTTTGTATGACATTAAATGATAAATGGAAACTATTTATGGCATTATTTTTGAAGACATCCTCCCTGGCTTCAAAATAAATAAAAAAATCGATATTTTCCACCAGATGGCGCCGTTTTACTCATGTTTAGCCTATGGAGCAAATACAAGCTTAATTCCGATTTTCTGTTTGTTGTATTATTATTGTAGGACATTAAGTGATAAATGGAAACTATTTATGGCATTATTTTTGAAGACATCCTCACTATGCAATATTTTTCACAAGTGCCTAAAAGTTTTGCACATTAATGTACCTTAAACATAACCCTAACCATACAATTCCACACATGGACATCTAGTTTACTTGCTACCTCAAAAGCGCTCATTATATCAAACTGGTACTTTTTAAACATGATTTAGTTCCAGTGGGGGTTGATAATACCCTGTGTGCTCTAACTTATAATGCAACTGTAGTGTTAAAAGTCAACATCTACCTCTATTAAGCCCTCAAAGGATTCTGTTTTGACACGAAACATGATTTCTCTGATGTTATGCCAAACAAGTCGATTCTCAGCCAGTTGCACTGGCATAGCTTGTAGCGCATTCTTTCCCGGGGCTGTAGTTCTTGCGGCTACATTTGGAAGTCAACATGAGACACAGCTCTACTGTCTAAAAGAACGCCGGTGTTGAAGGATGGAAAGTTGAGATGGCGGAGTAAAGGGGGGTTACCTTATGAAAACATGTTTTAAAAACAGTCAAGGGACACGTGGGACATCCGTCAGGTTTTAAAAGGCAGCTTCCGTGAAACCTGTGAAAGAGCAGTATTCATTACTGGACGCCATGTTGTTTAGATGGTGACTCAGGCCAAGGGAATGTAAAATGCATCTGTCAATTCAACTCAAACTGCTTGAAATTCAGTCCCAGTTGGGCACCGTACCAATCAGTAAATGTACTTCAAAATAGTTACTGTAGATCCTTGATACTGTATTTTTGGCGCACTAATTTTCTGAACCGAAGGTGTAAATGTTCAGTAAATCGAATTAGCAACACACCTCCATTCAGGTAAGCAATGGCCACTTCTCACAATCGAAGAAATTCCCGATAAGGTCAAGTCCTGTCCTGCATTTCAGACGGATTACACTGTGAATTCGGTGACAGTAGTTCGAAAGTCTTGCTGCTGAAATCAATCTGCGCTTACCGAAATTCGAATCACTGCCCCCAGTGGCGGAAGCTGGAAGTGTTTTTTGAACGTATATATGGGCATCTGTGAGTTTCAGTTTCAGTGTAGTTGAGTGGTGGTGGTGTAGTGGTCTAAGCACATAACTGGTAATCTGGTAATCATAAGGTTGCTGGTTCGAACCCCACAGCCACCACCATTGTGTCCTTGAGTAAGACACTTAACTCCAGGTTGCTCCGGGGGGATTGTCCCTGTAATAAGTGCTCTGTAATTCGCTTTGGATAAAAGCGTCTGCCAAATGCATAAATGTAAATGTGAATTGGGTTGATTTCAGGGTACGTTGATTTTCAGAAGCAATCTGTCGATATCCTGTTTGCTCATGTTGTACATTTGATCTAACTGAACATCCATTTCCACTCAGAAAAAATGTCATATTGTGGAAGTTAATTGGGTTGTAACCATGACTCCATATCATGTCCTTGAGGTAAACCCTTGGTAGTGATGATGTCATTGTGATGTCATAACCAGAATATACTGACTCTATTCTATTCCAAATAAAGAAGACTTTCTTCTTTAGGCTGGTGTGGAATTAACAACCAAATGACAAATATGATGCCCGAAGGAAAACATTGTACTAGTCCTTTGAATTGCAAGAGCTTTTCAGTGTGTGCTGAGCAAGAATGACTCCATCCAGCTGGAATCGCTCGGAGTAATTCAGCTTTCATTCAAAGCACGGCAAAAACGGGCGAGTCGCTGGCGGCCATCTTGGTTTGTAACTTCAGTCAGGAACCTGCTGGCAGGGAAAGGGAAAAAACTAATTAATTCAATCTTTATGTTGCTCGTTATCACTTTCACAAAGATTTCCGTTAGCGCCTCTCCTCCTCACCTTCTCAGCTGATGTCTCCAAAATGGAATAATGGCATATTTTAGAGGCTTTGGATGATGATGTGTGATGCTGTGATCGCTCATTATTCTATATTTAGATGAATTTGAGAAGCTCAAAACATGAAAGAATTATTTGAATAAAATGTTACAACTATTTGGCATCAACAAGGGATCAAAAAAGCTCCAACTGGATAAACTGATATTACAGAAAATAAAAAATATTAAATATTGGTTTATCCACTAGGATCTGCGGGACGCTTAAACCATCTGCAATACGTATGTCAATAAGACATTCAGCAGATGTCTTTGGGACGTTTATGATCTAGAATGTTATCTTTTAAAGATCAAGATGGCGTGGTGGTGGTGTAGTGGACTAAAGCACATAACTGTTAATCAGAAGGTTGCTGGTTCGATCCCCACAGCCACCACCATTGTGTCCTTGAGTAAGACACTTAACTCCAGGTTGCTCCGGGGGGATTGTCCCTGTAATAAGTGCTCTGTAAGTCGCTTTGGATAAAAGCATCTGCCAAATGCTTAAATGTAAATGTAAAGATATTTAGCAGATTAATTGATTCCACCAGTTAAATTGAACAATTGGTCAATTCGCATAGGCAGTGTTGCAGAGTCAAATTCATTTGCATAAATAGGTTCGTTTGGATGGTTCGTGTGCTGGCTGACATTTACAGACGGTCCCTTACCACACCCTGCACAGTTTAAACATGTTTTAGCACAATGTGTGGACATTTTAGACGGTCCCTTACTCACCGTAGGCAAAATTACCAACAGATATCAATCAAGGTTAACCCTTGTGCGACCTTCGGGACATTTTTGTCTTTTTCATTTTTGTTTTTTCGATCATTTTGGCTGTGTTAATGCCAATGGCATCAATTTTGCCAAAGGTGTGTATTTTGGGGGGAATTTTGCTATTTCAACCTCAGTTCCTATAATACATCTATAATACACTGTGTAGTTACACTCAGGACCTTCAGGACAAAAATGTCCCCATTGAAACCCATTAAAACTGCAATATTTGATAAAGCATTAAATCATGAATTGTATGATATACTGGCTTCAAAATGTAAATGTTTAATATTTTCCACCAGGTGGCGCCATTGTGCTCATGTTTATCCTATGGAGCAAATACAAGCTTTTTCCTTATTCTCTGTTTGCTGTATTTTAGAGCACTGCAGGACAACTGAATACATGATGCAGCTAAAATTGTGTGTGTGTGTGTTGGTATGGATGTCAGAGTGTGTTTTGTATGTGTGCATTGAGAAATGTGTGTGTGTGAGTGTGTGATAGAGTGTGTGTGTGTGTGTGTCTGTGTGCGTGAGCGTGTATTTATCACTTTGTGGGTACCAAATGTCCCCATAAGGATAGTGTGTGTGTGTGTGTGTGTGTGTGTGTGTGTGTGTGTGTGTGTGTGTGTGTGTGTGTGTGTGTGTGTGCGTGAGCGTGTATTTATCACTTTGTGGGGACCAAATGTCCCCATAAGGATAGTAAAACCAGAAATTTTTGACCTTGTGGGGAGATTTTGTCGGTCCCCATGAGGAAAACAGTTTATAAATCATACTAAATTATGTTTTTTGCAAATGTAAAAATGCAGAAAGTTTTCTGTGAGGGTTAGGTTTAGGGGTAGGGTTAGGTTTAGGGGATAGAATATAAAGTTTGTACAGTATAAAAACCATTATGTCTATGGAAAGTCCCCATAAAACATGGAAACACAACATGTGTGTGTGTGTGTGTGTGTGTGTGTGTGTGTGTGTGTGTGTGTGTGTGTGTGTGTGTGTGTGTGTGTGTGTGTGTGTGTAAAAAAACAACAGTGGCATTTTGTAAACGAACTGGCATTAAAACATTTTAAATCTTGAAAATTATGAATATTTTGTAGTTATGATCAGGACTGATGTTGGTGAATTAATATATAATATTATTATGGCAGATTTTTGACATGGACATTTTTGTCCTCGAAGGACCCCTGAGTAACTTATTTTTTTATTGAAGCACAAGGGTTAAATTAACAATCAAGACCGATTTTGCCGCTATGCTATTGGACTAGCTTAAATACTGGACATATCATGTCCCGTATAGTTTTTTGGGGGGTGGGGGGGGGGTTCCCATTTATCTCCCATTCTGGCATACCCAATTCCCAATGAGCTCCAAGTCCTCATGGTGGTGTAGTGACTCGCCTCAAGCCGGGTGGTGGAGGACGAATCTCAGCTTCCTCCGCGTCTGAGACCATCAACCCGCTCACCTTATCATGTGACTTGTTGAGCGCGTTACCGCGGAGACATAACACATGTGGAGGCTTCATGCCATCCACCACAGCATCTACACACAACTCACCATGCACCCCACCGAGAGCGAGAACCACATTATAGCGATCACGAGGAGGTTACCCCATCTGACTCTACCCTCCCTAGCAACCAGTCCAATTTGGTTGCTAAGGAGACCTGACTGGAGTCACTCAGCACGCCCTGGGATTCAAACTCGTGAACTAGTAAACTCCGGGGGCGGTAGCCAGCGTCTTTACCACTGAGCTACCCATGCCCCAAGCGTCCCG